>NW_027187358.1:6863194-6865694 GCF_028583685.1 Petaurus breviceps papuanus | reverse complement strand
CATCATTCCAAATACAGCATTTACTAAGGATGATTAAATAATCTCCAAGTACTACCCCACCCCAGGACCTTCCAATCATTCAATCAATTACAAAGTCCTGGTTCTAAATACTACTTTACCCCTAGGCTGTACCTTCATTTAGTCCACCACAAAGCCCCTCTTCTCAAATGGAGATTAGTTTCCAATCTAAGTAAAGTACATTAGTTTGTCAATGATAGAACACAAAAAGGTCAAAAGTTCCCCACCCCTGGATCACAATTGAATCTACCCCAGAGTTACATCAAGTTTAAACACAGCACTTAATACCCAAGTGGAGGTCTTCATCTTGACACAAGGCAAGTTCTCAGCAATCTTAGTTCCTGGGGAGACAAGGCTTAGCAAGGCCACAAGATACATTGCCAGTCCCTTCATTAATTCATCCTCTGTCTGTAGAACAGTCCTAGAACCCCTGAAAACATTAGCAAAACCCTCTCCCAGGATTTCTGTAAACATACAACAAGAAAATCCTTCTTCAGGGCTTCTGAACCAACAGAAAGGTTCCCAGACCCCTGCAACAACAGCACTGTCCTTCACCAGGGGACAGTATTCATTCTGTCTGCAGGACAGTCTCCAGACCCCTGCAACAACAGCACTGTCCTTCACCAGTGGACAGTATTCACTCTCTGTCTGCAGGACAATCTCAGGGCTTCTTAACCAAAAGCCAGGTTCCAGGACTTCTTCAACAACAGGACTGTCTTTCACCAGTGGACAAATCTGGCAAAACAACATCAAAACAGACAGACAAAGTACCAGCAAAACAGCTATGTCTCCTCAGTCCTTGGCAGCTCAGGGGGCAGGTCTCAAAAGTCCAGGGCGATTCAAAGTGGCACTCAGCAATCCTTCTCAGTCTCTCTCCCTGCCTCCAAGAGGTGCTGCTTCCAAAAAGTTCTTCTGCCTCCCTCTTGTCTCTCCAAATCTACGTCACCAGCTCCTCCCAGTTCAGGACTTTCTTTTCACATCAACAAGTCCATCCCACAGGTGGGATTAACAAGCTCTGGGTTTTAACACAATCAGTTTGAAAGCCAAGCCAATACAGGGGAATCTTTAATTGCCATTACTATCACACCCACCCCTGCAAGAAGGGTGACTGTGGAATGCTGTAGGAGTTAGTGCTCCCATTATCAGCCACCTTTGAGAAGATGAGACTAGAAAAAAGCTGATTATTAACCCCTCCAAAGGTGTCTTCCTGTCTAACCAGATCAAGAGTGAACCTGTTAGAGGCTAGAGTCCCAAACCTCTAGTGCCTCCTGTGTATTATCTGTGAAACATTGGCTAAGGCAACCCATGAAACAAAGAAAAACACACAATGGTCCTCAATTGAGTTCTTCATAGAATTTCTGTATGTCAGCCTCTGCAACATATGATGACGTGTACACTTCAATTAGTTTTATAAAATGGTCAGACCTTCCTGCTAAGATGTCTGCCTGAAAGAGAAAACTGGCTACCAAGATCACAAAATCTACTCTAGCAAAATCCTGAAGGTCACACCAGACCAAATCAAGAAATCTAATGAGGACCCACAGTCCATGATTTCATCTACCCCAGACCTGCACAAGAGGTCAGCCAATAGGAAAGGAAGACCCTCCAGAAAAACTAGCATCAGTCCAGCATAGACTGTAATGCTCTAGGTGCTCAGGCAGCAAGAGCAAGAGGGATCCCTGAGAAAACCCCATGGTAGGAAACTTGGAAGTGTCTGAGAGCTGCAGCAACAACTAGGGAGGCTTCCAGTCATCACAGTGCTGCAGCACTCACACCAGGAGAGCCCAGGGCCAAATGCTTGGAGATCTCTAACACTCTCTTGAGTCTGATGGTTCTGTGAGCTCTCATATCTATGAGAGATATTCAGGTGGTAACTTTTTATAAGAATAAGGTGCAAAGGGAGGGGGAGAAAATTTGAAACTCAAGGGATTGTAGAACTGAATTTTGTAAACTAAAAGTAAACAAATTAATAAAGCCCAAAAAAAAAGTTTAAAAAAAAGGAGGTGCAAAGCAAGACCTGGCAACAAGAAGCTGGAGAACAGCAAGAAGTCAGGGTGATCGAACCCCAAAAGTACCTGTGAGAGTGTGGAAAGGAGTCAACAAAAACTCTACGGAGGAGGCACCAAGGATAAATTTCCTATACTTCACATTTTTCCTGGGGCTACTGAGAAATTCTATTATTTCTGTATCTCTAAATATAAACCATACCTAAGCTATGCTAAGTTTATTCCAAATCACATCTTCTAAGGGTTATGGGATTTAAAGATCTTCCATGCCCCATTGGACATGCTGACGTAGCAGGAAGGGGCGGAGCAAGCGAAAGCCAGCGAAAGTGAAAGCCATCAGAGTAGTTATGACATTGGCACAGGTAGATAAAGTAGAAAGCACCCACATTTTCAAGCGGGCCATTTGGGGGTCCAGGCCACACACCAGTTGGCACAAGATCGAGGTATTAGTATCTCTCATTCACTGTTAAAACAGA
>NW_027187358.1:6830245-6833194 GCF_028583685.1 Petaurus breviceps papuanus | reverse complement strand
GACCTTGGGCAAGTCACTTAACCCCAATTGTCCTGCCTCCCCCCTCCAAAAAGAAGAAAACAGAATATGAGGATAGTCTTTGGAGCTAATTAGAATAAGAGGAAAAGGATCCAAGCTTTGATGATCAGACTTCAGCAATTTCTAGAGAGGAGTATCCTTAGGCTAGCACTTAGATACAAAAGGGGTAAAGGAACCTAAAAAATAATGGAAGAAAAATTATCTAAAACAAGATGGGGGATGGAGACAAGTGTCCCCTTAGAAGACGTGGCAGTAAATGTCTGACTATATGATGAATATCTTAAGAATTCTACTCTCTGTAAATTTGTCTATTTATAGATGCCCCCACTCCTCCCAGAGCCTCCTCTCCTTTTAAGTTATCCAATAAAGCTGCTATTTGAAAAAAAATCTTTGTGTTGGGTAAAATAAGGAAAGAAGAGATTGGTCTATTGGGCTAGCTAGCCCCAGAGAAATAAGGAAAGCAGACCACCACCAAGTAGATGCTGCCAGGGTTAGAAAGGAGTAAGCAACCTAGGGTGTGGCCTTTTAGAATACAAAGAAAATCTCACCTCCTTGCTGCCTGGGTAATTTCTTTACAGGAAGATGCTCCAGAAAACATTACCTCTGGGAAATGATCATTCTGTGGTCATTGCCACAAATAATGCCCCAAACTCCTTCTTTATATTTTATATAATGCTGCCAGCTAGTGGTCCTACCTTAAATTGAAATATTGGCAGTAGCACTTCATAGTTATTTCAACTACTCTGCTATCTGCTGTATGGTCATTCCTGAACTATAGAAAGGTAAGTTCACTTGATAAACCTTATCTATCAAAGAACAAGGGGAAACCTTGTCATTCATGCCTCACTCCCAAAAGGGCATACATCTAACCAGAAAACAATTGTGACCCTACCAAAAAACAAGATTATGTCCTCATATTATATCATAAATTGAACATCCTACATAATCTTACCAAATAGTCTTCATTCGTCTTAAGCAAAATACTTCAAATTAAATATTTCTGAACATTTGCAGAGAACTTTACAGGGAAAAAGTCACAAGTATTTTTCTTCACAAGAATGAGACCCTCCCCCCATAAAGTATATAAACTATTAAAGAATACATATGCTGTCCAAACAGTGTCTGAAGTAATTAAATGCAGCCTACATGCAAAAATTTTGAAAAAAAAATTACAGACTGACATTGCTTTGTGTAAATGTATTATTTCATTATTACTTATGCCAGATGAAAGAGATCTCTCTCTCTCTTCAAATTCCTCATGAGGCAGTTGTAATGTAGCAGAAAGAGCAATGAATTTGGAGTCATTAACCCTGGGTTCAGATCCTGGCTCTTTTATTTGCTAGTTTTATAATCTTGGTCAAATCCCTTCAATTCCTTAACTTGGTTTCCTCATCTATAAAGTGTGAGTAATTCCTATAATAACTAAGCTCACAGAGTTGTGAGTAAAACAATCAATTAATCAACAAGCATTTACTAAATACCTACTGTATATAAGGCATTGTGCTCAAAAAGCACTTGGTAAATCTGAAATTTCTATAAGAACGCCTTAGTAAAATAACTCATTGCAGCACATTGTCTTTGAACTTAGCACCTCTTTCACTGTGATACAGTTATTTATGTCTATGTTCTCTGCTCATCTTCCCCAATACCACCCCCTACACCATTATAGTGCAAGCTACTCAAGGGCAAAGGCTGTTTCTGCTCCCATTTAATATGTGCAGGGCCTAACACAGTGCCTTCCACATAGCAGGGGCTTAATAAAGCATTTAATAAATATCTGTCTGAATGAAAATAAACTGACTTAAATTTGGTCAATAACATATTTTATGCTTTGTAATTTCCATTTTCTGCTGATATGTGACTTCAAGTAGAGAAAATTCTATAGGATTATACCTCTACTAAAGAAAAATGCTTTCCTAGTTGGGTGATCAGATAAAATATTTACTTTCTCAATTTATCCTCTGTTTATCAGGAACTCCGATGGAAAGCTGATATTCTGGTCACTTCCCTAATAGATCCATTTCTTTACCTATAGTTTTTAAATGTATTCCAATAAAAGGAGGAAGGAAATAAAAGAAAGTAAGTTGCCTTTTCTAATAAAAGAAGAAGTTTCTCCTTTAATAACTTCTGAAGCTATATACAATTTTAATTTTAGTAAGAAAAAGCACACTGTACATTCACTCTTGTAAAACTTATAAAAGGTAGATATAGAGAGAACAAACTTGCAACTTACAGATATTCCCTGTGTTGTCAAAGCTGGTAAAAACATCTTCAACATTTATAGGACCTTGGTTATTCCTAGAAAGTAATCAAAGATTTTCTTTAATGTTTGTGAAACATCAACATCCCTAAATCAAAAAAAAGCTGAAATAATTATTGGTCATTCTTTATATAGTTGTCATATATCTGCAGCTAAAAAAAGTCTTGCATAGGATCTCAGATTTAGAGCTAGAAGAGACCTTAGAGTGAATCAAGTCCAATCTCCTCATTTCATAGATGAAAAAACTGAGGTTAAATGACTTGCCCAAGGTGACACAGCAAAGCAACTGTCTGATGCAGAATTCAACCCAGATCTTCCTGACTCAAAGAATACCAAATCCATGACACCATGTTGCCAGCCCTCTGTAGCAGCAAGTACCCTAGCATACCCAGGATAGCTGCTAGCACAGGTTCTCTGATCTTCTTTTCTAAAGGAAAGCAACTCAAAAGGGGTTAACAATCTTAGTTTAATCAATCAAACATACATCATTTACCTAGTTCAGGGGAAAAAGTCAGCACCCTGAACTTCAGAGAATACAAACAGAAGTCACAAGCAAACAAAAATACAGACACAGAAAATAACACAACAGCTTCTAGCTGTCTGACCATCACATCCATACCTAGCTAGTCACCAATGAAAAAAGCACCAACACCTGGGTTTTCAAAGCCGGG
>NW_027187358.1:6712404-6830145 GCF_028583685.1 Petaurus breviceps papuanus | reverse complement strand
CCCAGAGTTTCATCTGGTCAAATCACACAACTCTTCCCAAAGTGAGCCCCAAAGCAAAACCTCGCCTCAGAGGTGTATATATAGCCTTCTCCAGGGTCAGAGAACATCACAACCCTCATGACCCATTTGACTACAAAGTAACAAAAGTTGTGCCTTCCTGAAAAATAAGTCATCCACCACTGGCTCCATATGAGTACATGCAGCCTATTGAGGGGCACGGTACATTTTCAAATCAGGAAAGGTCCTCAAATTCGTGCAGGCTTATTAAGGGGCAGGGAAGATCTTTAAATTCCTATTACCATTATACCCTCCAACTTCATTTTCAGAAATATTTCATGCTCGCTAAAAAGAGAAGAAAAAATTAACAAGAGTGAGCATCTAGTCTTAAACAAACTGCTTAAATAGTCAACATGGTAGCATTCTTTGCATACTTTATTGGCACCAAAGACAAGACAAGGGAGGCATAACAGATGCACATGTGTTCTTGCTCAGAATGTTTCATTCACCTAGAGTTTAGGGTCAGCTAGCATCACTGTAGAGT
Organism: Petaurus breviceps papuanus; assembly: GCF_028583685.1. Lineage (NCBI taxonomy): Eukaryota > Metazoa > Chordata > Mammalia > Diprotodontia > Petauridae > Petaurus > Petaurus breviceps. The sequence continues at coordinate 6,829,604 of NW_027187358.1, read as the reverse complement.
AAGGTTTAGCAGAAGGACCCACAAAGACCAATCTCTCACTATGGTGTGCTAGGTGGGAACAGGAAACATGACAGCAAAATCTGAATTATAAGCTACTAAAAAAATAAGGATAGGGTAAGTTGTTTTTTTTAATTTGGTTTCATACATATGTATGCTTCTCACATAATTAATGCGTCCTCATTCACAAAGCCATCAACGTGTCATAAGGTTTAAACTTTCCCCTCCACCCTCCATGGAGCTAGCTAGCCAGTATTTAGATGGCACAGAGATACTTTATGTCCATCAACTTTTTTTTTTGACATTTTGATAACTGCATTTCAATATAATTGGTTTCCTTTGTATTCCTATGTATTTTACTTTATACACTTAAAAACTTTATTCTGAGAAGGGGCCCACAGATTTCATCATACAGTCACCAAAGTGACACAAAAAATGTTTAAAAAAATTTTTTTAAGTTGGCAGCATTTTAAGGTTTGCAAGAAATTTTCATGTTATCTCATTTCATCCTCAGAACAATCCTAGGAGACAGACACTATTATTAATCCCATCTTACTAATAAGGGAACTAAGGCCAAGAAAGGTCAATGACCAATAAACATGTATTAAGTACCTACTATGTGCTAGGCACTGTGCTAATTGAGTGTTTCAGGAAGGATTTTGAACTTGGTCTTCCTCATTCCAAATCCAGTACTCCATCCACTATCCCATCTAAGCAATAGACACACCTGTTTGCCTGCTCTGTCATGTGACCAACAGCACAGATTTGTAAGATGGCTGGAGTTTGCAGACAGTCTGTGATGATATGACTGAACAAAGCTAAGTGGCTAACATGGTTCAAAAAGTAATGCCTGGTCTCAATCACACCATATATTAACAAAATGAGCTAACCAGCACAGGTGAGCTACCCCTTGTCTGTGCATACCATTTTCAAGGGCATAAATACAAAATATATGATTATTAATAGAAAGTACAGTAAATGTGAACCTTTTGTGAAATTTTTAGGATAAATACCTAAAAGAGTACTATAGCTAACCATTTGTCTGACTACTACCCCCCAAATCCTGCTTACATGTGCTATTTTCATTAGTACATAAATAAATGCATATACAAACATATACTGATTCTTTATAGTCCAAAGCTTCTTAACAGGGATTTACCCTGTTAAGGGTGGAAAATTAATATTTAGCTATATCTAAGACTAAATAAACTCAAAATAAAACAATCACGACAAATGTAATTGTTTTTAAAATCAGAAACCAAGGGAAATATGTAAACATGAAAAAACCAACAGGTATATGGATGAGGCACATGGTGTTCTAGGAGCAAATGTAATAGATTTTTTCAAGACAGAAAAGGTAAAGATGATCCCCAGTCTTCACAGAGGGTGGAAAAATGATCTAGCACTAAAATGAAGAGGAACACGTATAGCATATGGAAAGAACAGATGTGAAGGCATTATGAAAATTCACAAGTGCTATTCAAAAGAGATCATTTTTTAATTAACTAGTATAGGCAAATGAAGAGCAGAGTATGCACATGCAAAAGGCACTAAGACAGGCGAGGTCAAAGGATAGGAGCAGTTTTCAAAGGAAGAAATCCAAGCTATTAACAACCATATGGAAAAAATGTTCCAAATCACTAATAATCGAAGAAATGCAAGTTATGAAAACTCTGTGGTTCCAGCTTATAACCACCAAATGGGCAAAAGTGACAGAAAAGGGATAATGGCAAATACTGGAGACGAAGGGAAACAGGCATACACTAATGCTCCTTCGGTGGAGCTGTGAATTGGTCTGGACTATTTTGAAAAATAATTTGTAACTATATCCAAAAATTCATTAAATTGACATAACCTTTGACTCAGACACACCACTACAAGGCCATTCCTCAAAAAATCAAAGAAAGATGAAAGGTATTTATATGTAAAAGTATTATATATTTGTAACAGCGAAAAACTTATAATAACTAAGGTATTACCTATCTACTGGGGAATAGTTAAACTATGATATATGAATATAACTAAGTATTTTTATATTATGAGAAATGACAAAAGGGATGCTTTCAGAGAAAACTGCGAAGATTTTTAGGAACTGATGCAGAGAGAACAGTGGCGGGGGGGGAGGGAAACGTATACAATAAGCATCATAAAGAAAAAAATTTTTTTGAAGAGAACAGAAGTAGGATACTAGCCATGTTCTGACAGGGGAAAGTGACAGGCCCCAAGATGTAGAAGGAGACATACATTTCTGAACATAGCCAATGTAGGAATTTGTATTGTTTACTATACAGATTTATTGTGACAATTTTCTTTTTCTTTTGTTTGAGTTCAATTCAGGTGAGGGGAGATAAGAGGAGAAAAAAATAATGTTTGCTAACTGAAAAAATAATTTAACTTCTTTTCAAAAGCACTGCTAGGGACTGTAGGCCTAGAGGTAGCTCCTGTCTGAGGACCTAAAATAAATAAGCCACTGAAGCTAGAAGAATGTGTGTGTGTGTGTGTGTGCGCACACATGCACACATGAATATTAGGGCAGGGACAGGAACTGGACCTGCTATTTCATTGGTACAGGGAACTCCCAAGTGAGGGAAGAGACAGAAGTTCTCCATAACATCCAGTCTTTGAGAGCTACCTTGAACACTGAGAGATCATGATTTGCCCATGATCACACAGCTATCACATGTCAAAGGAAGAACTTGAACCTCAGTAATCCTTACTTCAAGGCTAACTATGCATTCCTCCATGCTGTCTCTTATGGTAATTAATCAGCTCACTAAATGCCTAACAAGTCTGTAATCAGTCATTTATTAAGCACTTACTATATGATGAAAAGTTAGGTACTAGACACACAAAAAAAGGTAAAAACCACTCTCTGCTATCAAGAAACTCATATTTTAATGGGGAAAACAATATCTAAATAAAGTAGGCACATTCCAGACATGTGTGGAATAGATTTTAGAAAGGCCCTAGCAACTAGGAGAACCCAGAAAAACAAGCTATAGAAAGTGAGATTTGAACTGAGTTGTGAAGGAAGTCAAAAAACTAAGAGACAGAGGTGAGGACAGAGAGCAGTTCAGGTATGGGAGAGAGTCAGGACAAAGGCACAGAGATAGGGGCCAGAGCTTGTATAGTGACTCACAAAAAAATATGAAAAATCAAAGAGTGTTCTAGATGAAAGTGACCTTAGAAGTCATCTAATCTGGCCCCCAGTTTATGGATGAGGAAACTGGGGAACAGAGGCTCAATGCACTATCACCTCATTGATGTATTTCCCTAATAAATGGTTTCTCCCCTATTCCTTCAAACATAGCCAAGTCTCTCCCATCCTTAAAAAACTTTCACTGACCCCAACAATCTCCTCAAGGTATCCTCCTATATCTCTCCTCCTTTTCTTGATCAAATTCCTAGAAACTCTACACTTGCTGCTTTGATTTCCCTTCCTGAACTTCATTACCCAGCTGAAACTGTTTTTTGAAGAATTACTGATGCTCTCTTAACTGTCAAATCTGAGAGTTTTTCCTCAGCCTTAATTCACCATCAGATGCATATGACCCAGTTAGTCACTCTCTCCTTTTGAATCCCCTCTCCTCTGTGGATTTGCTACACACTGCTGTTTCCTGGTCTGCCACCCTTTGGGACAGTTTTCTCATCTCCTTTGCTGGATCATAACTCATATCATGCCCCTAACTCTGGGTCTTCCACAAACCTCTGCTCCGACTCCTCTTTTCTTTCTATGTTCTCTCTTTGTAATTCCATCAATGCCATGATTTTAACTACCATCTGTAAGCAGATGGTTCTAGATAGCCATCCTCAGTCTATCTCCCAGATTTTTATCCTGCAACACCAACTATCTATTAGACATTTATTTCAAATCGGATGTCCCAGAAACCTTTCAAACCAATGCACTGTCTTTCCTTTAAAACTCTCTCATCTTTCCACCTTTCCTATTTCTCTTGAAGGCAACACCTTTCTGGACTCCTCCCTCTCTATTACTCCATATATCCAGTCACCAAACCTTGCTGTTTCTTACCTTCACAACATCTCTCACCTCTGACCCCTTCTCTCCCCACTCATATAGCTACTACATTCATTCAGGTCCTCAACAGCTCTAGACTAGATTATTGCAAAAGCCACCTAATTCGACTCGCTGCCTCAAGGCTCTTACCACACCAGTTCATCCTACACACTGCTGCCAAAGTGGTTTTCTTTAAGCCCAGATCTGACCATGTGACTGTACAACTCAATCAGCTCCAGTGGCTTCCTTTTACTTCCAGGATCAAATATAAACTCCTCTGTTAAGCTTTTAAATCCTTACACAATCTGGCACCAGACTGTCTTTCTAGTCTCAGTGGATATCACTCTCTTTCCTTTACTCTGCAATCCAACAAAACTGGATTTCTCTAAGTTTCTCACACAGGACTCTGTCATCTCTGGGCCTTTGTAATGTCTACCCCATAGGCCTGTAATGCATTCTTTCCTTACTCCAATTCAGAGTCTCTCTTCCTTTATAGTGCAATTCAAGTACCATCTTCTGCATGAAGCCTTTCCTCCCCACATTCCACCCCAACTGCTAGTACCCTCCGTCTCAAGCTATCTTGTATTTCTGTACTTGACATACATATATAGGTATGCATGTGTGTATATATGTATATATATATATTTGTATTTGTTGAGCTTTTTAATTTTTTCTCACATGTAAAAAGAATTTTAAAATTCTTTTTAAAAAATTTTGAGTTCCAAATTCTATGCCTCTTTCCTACCCTGCCCCCACCCACTGGGAAGGCAAGCCATCTGATAAATGTTAAACACATGTGCAAAACGTTTCCATATTAGTCATGTTACAAAAGAAACACAGACCCCCCCCCCCAAAAAATACAAGAAAAAAAGAATGCTTAAAAAGTATGCTTCAATCTGCATTCAGACTCTATCACTTCTTTCTCTGGCAGTAGATAACATTTTCCATCATAAGTCCTTCAAAATTGTCTTGGATCACTGAATTGCTCAGAATAGCTAAGTCATTCACAATTGATCATTGTATAATATTGCTGTTACTTGTACAATATTTTCCTGGTTCTGTTCATTTCGCTTTGCATGAGTTCACATATGTCCAGGTTTTCTGAAAGCACTCTGGTTATCATTTCTTATAGCACAATAGTATTCCCTAACTATCATATATCACAACCTGTTAAGCCATTCCCCAATTGATGGGCATTCCCCTCAATTTCCAATTCTTTGGCACCACAAAAAGAGCTACTATAAATATTTGTATAGAGGCATCTAGGTGGCACAGTGAGTAGAGCACTGGCCCTGGAGTCAGGAGGACCTGGGTTCAAATCCGGCCTCAGACACTTAACACTTACTAGCCATGTGACCTTGCGCAAGTCACCTAACCCCAACTGTCCTGTCCTCTCCCTTCCAAAATGCCTAAATAAATAAATATCTGGGTACACATAGTTTCTTTTTCCTTTTCTTTTGATCTCTTTGGGATAGAGACCTAGTAATGTTATTGCTAAGTCAAAGGGTATACAGTTTTATAGGCCTTTTGGCATAGCTCCAAATTGCTCTCTAGAATAGTGGGATCAGTTCATAATTCTGCCAATAATACATTAGTGTTACTGACCTTATATTTATGTTGCATAACATTACATATGTCCTTATCTCTCCCAATAGAAAGCAAGTTCTTTGAAAGCTAGGATTGTCTCATCCATTTATTTGTTTCTACAATGCCTAGCACAGTGTCTTGAAAATAGCAGGAGCTTAGTAAATATTTGTTCATTAATTGCTACATTAACATGGAGGTACACAGCTATAGTTACATGAATGGAGAGGTGCATGGATGGAAGGGAGAGACGGACAGAGACAAGGAATTGATGAATTGATGCTTCAAGTGATGGATGGATAGATGGAAGGATAATACAACCTAGCATCATTCTCTTCAGTAAATACAGTGCAGTGCACAGCACCAGTTTCATTCCTTACTAAGGAAGCTTCTTTCTGCTATCCCATTAATCACAAAGTCAAGGACTGTTCATTGTTCCCTGAGTTACCTTCTTCACTAAACTGTCAATTCTGTAAGTCTCTCTGCCTTCAAGCTTTCAAATGACTCTGTCATGCCTGATCTATAAAGTTAAGGTGGCGATGAACATAAGGAAAACACTTTTTTGACATTATCTCTACAAGCTTCAGGAGTGTTGTACACAATAGTGTACAATAGTGGCACTTAATAGGAAATGAAGTTAAATTTTTACCAGCTATTCGAGAATTTCAAATCTTCACTTCGATTTTATCTCAAATGAGATGATATTTGTAAAGTTCTTATTATAGTGCTTGGTATAAAGTAAGTGCTATATAAATATTAGTTATTACTATTATTATTACATTAGACTTTCTAGGTGACACAGTGTATGTCTAGTCCACTGTACCCAGACTCAAGAAGATCTGAGTTCAAATCCGACGTCAGCACTTACTAGCTATGAGACCTTGAGCAAGTCACTTAACCTTTTTCTGACTCAGTTTCTTCCACTATAAAATGGGGATAATAAGAATACCTACCTCCCATGGTTGTTATGAAGACAAAGTAATATTTGTAAAATTCTTTACAAACTTTAATGTGCTTAAAGTGCTATATAAAAATGGTAGTTATTAGCCACAGATCAGTGTTTCAAAGGCCTTTAATTGACATTAACCTGATTCCTTTCTCCTGTGTCAACCAAGAGTATATATTTTCCTATACAACCACACATACACACTCCAAAAAAAAAAATCTACAATTCATAAAGTCCTTCCAATGTGGTCTAAAGTACAAAGACTAATGGTGAAACAGCAGGGACTGAAAATTATTTTGAGGAAAGTCTGAAGGTGAATTGAAGAAGAAGGGGGAAAAAAACCTTAGAGCCTTAAAACACTATAAATTAAAAGGCAGCATTAAAAGGAAATGGGTAGCGAGAGATGGTCTTGTAGTTAGTTAAGAAAGAGCTGAGTTCAAGTCCTACATATTAACTGTGCAACCCTGGGCAAATCAACTTAGCTGCCAAGACAACTCTAGAAGAACAAGGGTGGCAGGGCAGTAGCTGCTTTCATTGATAGAGGAGCTTTCCTCAGCGATGAAGTCAAAGGAATAAAGAAAAAGAAAAAAGAAATGGGTGGTGCCTAAAGATATCGTGACTGTAAAGCTAAGGATTAAAAATAAAAGACAGGGGTAAGGAAGAAGGAATGTATGACATGGAGGGTTGCAGAATGGTTATAAAAGAAAAACTGTGAAAATCTCTATTCTAAGGTTATTCTCACAGACTAAGATTGCTCCAGAGCTCTTTTAAAAGCATTTTTTTTAATGCTTTAATGAGATTTTTATCAGTCTTAGAAGGCAATCTTTATCAGTCACTTACAGGAAGCAGAAGTCAGGATGTCTAGTAGAAATTGCACTAAATTTGGAATGAAATGATGAGTTCAAATCCAAGTTCTGCTGCACAACTGCCATGGGATGTTGGGGAAAATCATTTCATGTCTCTGGGCATCTATAGATGAGGGCCTTAGACTAAGGGGTCTCCAAGAACACTTTCAGCTCCTTCCACATCCACAATCCCAGAGTAAGTGGTTACCACATATGGCTATGGAAGAACACATCCCAAGGACTTATAACTATAGATACTCCCTCTTCCAAAAGAGATTGCAGTTCTTCTGCATTTTAGGCTTCAAAAGATGCTATGACTTCAAAAAATTCATTACCTTGCAGTCAACTGAGTAATGACCAAACTTAGTTAGGCTGTGCATCACTAAGGTTGTAGTCAAAGCCCTTCTAGACTGACAGAATCTTCTAGAGCCTCTCATAGCCTTCAAGAGCCCAGGATCACCTCTAGTCAATAATGAGGCTTCAGTGCAGAAAAAAATTATATGGAAACTTTTAAACCAACCACCATGATAGACTAAGGTCTTTAAGCAAAGCCAATCAAACAATGCTTACCCAGATCTAGAATATAATTTCACATGCATAAAATTATAACTGCATGAAAATCTATCTAAATAGGCAATCCTTTCCATTTTCTGAATATAAGTAACAGGTATTTTAATGGCACCACACTCATATATAAAGGTCTTAGACTGAGGAGACAACAGGGAAAACAAAAACATTCACTAATACTCAATCTTCTACAACAACAATTACTGAGTAACAATTACTACTATTACTACTACTACTACTACTACCACCACTACTATAATTACTACTAGTATATCTTTATATCTCTAGGGACAAAATTCTCACTTTCTAATGTAAGAACTGTACCTATGATAGGCTACAGTGATGTAATCTTCATGTCATCACACTGACTTTTACACAATTCCTCCTTTATCTATCACTAGCCTGTATTACCTGAGAATCCACATCGCATATGCCATGATTTATGTGTACCCTACAACTAAAGAATGTGGCCTTTGGGGTTTATTTTTTTCCCTAGAGAAGCTCGTTGTAATTTTGCTCCAGTGGGCTTTTTGTATTAGAAAGATGCACCATAGTCAAAGACAATGTCATTCTTGACTTTTTGCCCATTCTACACTCCCAGGACAAGCAGAAAGTCAAGAGTGCCAGCCTTCTAATTCAGCAGTCGTCATAGCAACAGAAGTCCTACACAAAGAATGGAGGACAGTTCAGGCCTCTCAGCTTTTTATGTACCTAAGACATGTATACATTTATGAATGAATAACACAAGCACTTCTACAGTACCCAATACAATAGAAGTACTTTAAAGCAGCTATAACATGCAAATTCCCATTAGACCAAATGAAATGTAGGTTTTAGGGGGAAAAAAATAATCCTAGGATTTAGTTATAAGTAGCCTCTATAGAAGACCAAGAAGTAGTTTGGAGAGAGCAGGACAAATAGCTCAATCTTTTTTTTTTTTTGTATAAAAATTTACAATGATAGATCAGTTAAAGGCAGCTTTTCTTACATGTACCTTTTTGATGATAAAAGAGCCTCTTAGATAAAGATAATGGTAAAGTACCAAAGCATCAGGAAAGTTTTGCTAGTAAAGAACTTAAGGAGTTATTCATACATCAATTTTCTCATTTTAGATTTTTAAATTCTTGCTACTTGCTTTGGAGTGATTACTATATTCATGTACACAGGAGAGACAGGATATATCCTAGAATACTTGAAACCTAGTTTTTAAGTTCCCTTTGACTTTGTCAAAGGCTCTCTTTAATTTTTTTTCTCTTTAGTCATGATTTTCCTATGTTCAATTATCACACAATTGACTCCAGGGATCTATGCATAGTACTAATTCTCTCCCATGAATTCTTATTGAGATCTAATCTCCAACTACCTACTAAATGTTTCCACCTGGATGTTCCTCTAGCACCTCAAAGGTCCAAAAGTGGATTCATCATCTTCCTACTTAAACTTGTTCTTCCTTCCAATTTCTCTAATTCTGTTGAAGGCACCAAAATTACTCCTAGGCTCATAATCTGGCCTGAAACCTTAAGTGAACATTCTTCTCCCTGATCCAATGTTTCACAAAATCTCTTTCCTACTATCCTTTTATTTTCACTTATACTACATCAACCTAGATCAAGTTTTTCTAACTTGATGGAACCTAGTAGAACTTTAGTATTCTGTGACTCACAGCTATACAACAGAAGAACATTTATATTTTTAAAATATCAACTTTGGGGGTGGCCAGGTAGCACAGTGAGTAAGAGCACTGGCCCCAGTGTCGGGATGACCTGGGGATCAAATCCGGGCTCACACACTTAGCACCCACCCAGAAACACCTGGCCGTGTAACCTTGAGCAAGTTACTTAACCCCAATTGCTTAGGGGCAGCCAGGTGGCTCAGCGAGTAAGAGCACCGGCTCCAGTGTCAGGATGACCTGGGGATCAAATCTGGGCTCAGATACTCAGCACCACACCCAGAAATAACTGGCCATGTAACCTTGAGCAAGTTACTTAACCCCGATTGCTTAAAAATAAATAAATAAAATAGCAACTTCTGTTTCAGGTAAAAGTTTGAGGTCATCAAGGGGATATGGCAATCTCCCAAAGACAATCTCCTACTCCCATTCAGTTCTGTGAACCACTTGTCCTCTGGCAGTGTCTATCCAAGATCTAATGGATGAACTCTAGTGGTTGTCCATTCAATTGCATATTGTGTGAACAGTAGGCATTCTTCATGTACTAAGTTGTTCTAGGAAAGATATTTAGGCAAAACTCTTTTGAAAAAAAATTACAGAACTTTAAAGTGAGGCAAGATTTCACCATCTAATCCAAACCACACCTGAAAGGCAATCTTACTCTGTCCAACAGATGGTCATATAGCTTCTGCTTGAGGATTTCTATTGAGGACACTACCTCCTAAAGCCACCAATTCCACATTTAGATAACTCTAATTCTGAGGATATTTTTATATTAAGTCTAAATTTTCCTCTTTGCAAAATTCACCCATTGCTCCCAGTTCTTCCCTCCAGAGATAAAAAGAACACATCTAATTATTCTTCCATATGACAGTTTTTCAAATACTTGAACACAGCTACTTTGCCCTCCTCCAAATCTACTCTTCTCCAGGTTAAATATCTCATTTTTTCAATCTATTCCTAGTTTTCTTCAAAGCTCAGTTAAGTGCCACCTTCCATATAAAGCCTCTACTGATGACGAGGAGAGGAAAGGAGAGGAGATGAGAGGGAAGGAAAGATGGAGAGTGAAATAAAGCCAGAGAGAAATAGAGAAAGAGAAAGAGAAGTGGGGTGGCTAGGTGCCACAGTGAGTAGAGCACCAGCCCTGGAGTCAGGAGGACCTGAGTTTAAATTCAACCTCAGACACTTGACACACTAGTTGTGCGACCTTGGGCAAGTCACTTAATCCCAATTGTCTTGTCTTCTCCCCTAAAAAAAGTGAGAAGAGAAAGAGAAGAGAAGAGGAAGAGAGAAGAGGTAAGAGAAGAAGAAAAAGAGAGAAATACATGAACATATTATCTCCCTTCGCTAGATTTTAAGTTCCTCTAACAGATACTGTTTGACTCATGTCTATGCACCCCCAGCACCTGGCACACTGCCTGGCACAGAGCAGGCACTTAATAAATGCCTGTTGGTTGATGACTGACTGATTGATATGATATGGATTCAAGGCCCTTCACTGTCCTGGTTGATTTCCTCTGAATGCTCCCCAATTTAACAATGTCTTTCTCAAATTGTGGTATGGAGAATGGAATACAATATTCCCTATTTGTTCTGACAAAGGCAGAGTAAAGAGGAATTATCCCTTCTGTATTCCTGGAAGTTCTGCCTCTCTTCAGATAGTTCAAGTTTGCATCAGTTTTTGTGAAAGCCACACCACACTGCAGACTTATGCACTTATAGTGCAGTCCCCTAAAGCCCCCAGAGCTTTTTCATGCAAACTGTTGCCTGACCATGCCTCCGTTATTTTGTACTTATGTCAATTTTCTTTTTAAAGCAAATATAAGGCTTTTTAGAAATATGTGTAACCTAATGAATTTCATGTTATAGCACTAAACTCAACACGCTAGTCCAGTGATTTCCAAAGTGAGGTGCATGAGATAATCCATGGAGGTACATCTTGTGGAACCAATCATTCAGATGGTGTTCTCCATGCCTCCCTTACCACAAGAGCCAATCCTAGTAGTAGTTCTCAAATACGATCCCATCATCCTCTTTAAGAAGGACCCTGACTTTGTGAAGTGATTTGGGAAGAATTTTCTGGGTACTCAGGTCATAGTTACAACCTTCAGCCTAGGTGTGATAGTAATGGCAATTAAAGATTCCCCTGTATTGGCTTGGTTTTCAAACTGATTGTGTTAAAACCCAGAGCTTGTTAACACCACCTGTGGGATGGACTTGTTGATGTGAAAAGAGAGTCCTGAACTGGGAGGAGCTGGTGACGTAGATTTGGAGAGACAAGAGAGAGGCAGAAGAACTTTTTGGAAGCAGCACCCTCGTGGAGGCAGAGAGAGAGACTAAGAGAATTGCTGGTGGCCACTTTGAATTGCCCTGGACTTTTGAGACCTGCCCCCTGAGCTGCCAAGGACTGAGGAGACATGGCTGCTTTGCTGGTACTTTGTCTGTCTGTTTTGATGTTCTTTTGCCAGATTTGTCCACTGGTGAAAGACAGTCCTCCTGTTGAAGAAGTCCTGGAACCTGGCTGTTGGCTAAGAAGCCCTGAGACTGTCCTGCAGACAGAGAGTGAATACTGTCCACTGGTGAAGGACAGTGCTGTTGTTGCAGGGGTCTGGGAACCTTTCTGTTGGTTCAGAGCTACTGAGAAGTTCAGAAGCCCTGAAGAAGGATTTTCTTGTTGTATGTTTACAGAAATCCTGGGAGAGGGTTTTGCTAATGTTTTCAGGGGTTCTAGGACTGTTCTACAGACAGAGGATGAATTAATGAAGGGACTGGCAATGTATCTTGTGGCATTGCTAAGCCTTGTCTCCCCAGGAACCAAGATTGCTAAGAACTTGCCTCTAGTCAAGATGAAGAAAAGACCTCCATTTGGGTATTAAGTGCTGTGCTTAAACTTGATGTAACTCTGGGGTAGATTCAATTGTGATCCAGGGGTGGGGAACTTTTGACCTTTTTGTGCTCTGTGATTGAACAAATGAAGGTACTTTACTTATGTTTGGAAACTAATCTCCATTTGAGAAGAGGGGTTTTGTGGTGGACTAAATGAAGGTACAGCCTAGGGGTGGAGTAGTATTTAGAACAGGGACTTTGTAATTGATTGAATGATTGGAAGGTCCTGGGGTGGGGTAGTACTTGGAAATTATTTAATCACACTTAGTAAATGCTGTATTTTGAATGATGTCATGTTTTGATCTTCTCTGTTCTTGGTTGGTCACTGAATAAAATGGAGAGCACCTATGCTGGTATTTTGAACCTTGGGAAGTTGCCTTTCCTTGGCATTACATTACACTAGGCTACCAGCAAAAACATGGCACAGGAATACACCGCATGAAGTCAGCAGGACCTCTGCCCAATTCAACCTCCAACCACACTTCTGCCCTCACTGCCTCAGCCAGAGTGGAGGCCCTGATACCTTCACACCTACTACGACAAACTTGCCTTACCTCCTAGTATGGACCAAAGTCCCAGCCCAACCTCCTTACCCTGACAACCATCTAAAAATACAACACTTTAAAAAATATTATTAAAATAATTTAGTAAGGACAGAGAGGTTTTATACCATTCAAAAATAAAATATTTTAAAATACTGTCTATTTCATCTTTATCTCATGCTCTACCTTCGACTTGTGTATATTGTATAATACACATAATATATTAGCATAGTTATACATGTGTATAAACATTCATATTTTAAGGATGTCCTCAAAACTTTTCTTTTTTTTCAAGGCTAAAAACAGTTTGAGTTTGCTGTAGTCTATCAAGATATTTTTTTGGAGCCTAACTTTGATATCTAGAATGTTACTCATCTCTCCTTAGCTTTGTGTCATCTACAAATCTGATGAGCATAACAAGTATGCCTTGTCCAGGTCACTGGTAAACAATGGACCTGAAGCACTCCCTAAACATTTCCCAAGCACAAATCCCTGAGGCCCTCCACTAAAGATTTCACACCAAGTTGACATAGAACCATTATTAAGTGCTCTATGAGAGTGGCCAAAGACCCAGGTCCAAATTCACATAAATGCACTCTCATTTTAGTCCACATCTATTCATCTTTTCTACGTGAAAAGTATTAGATAGCTTTACCAAATGTTTTGCTAAAATCATCTACTATAATTCTTTTTAAAAAGGAAATAACGTTAAATCTGACATGACCTGTCTTTGATGATTTAATCTCTTTAATAATCCAATGCAAATGTTTGTATATTATGGCTTGTAAATCATTATATGGATTCTCAAATAAAAGGAAATGTTTAATAATATTTAGAATCATATAAATGATACACCCATCCTGTTTAAATTCCTGAGTATTTGGATGAATCTTTATGTAAGCTTTTTGTTAATTCAAAATTTGACCTTGTATACTTTCAGTCATTTGATCTGGAGCCCTATTCACATACTTTCCTGTCCTATTAAAGGTGGTCAGTAGAGCTGCAATGTAATTGGATGAAAATCTTTATGTCTCTAAGTCCAGGGTATCTTGTTTTTGTACAATTTAACTTATTTTTCTTCTGAATGTGGTTCTGTTTTGTTTTGTTTTTTGCTGTTCTCTTTTTTTCCTTTGCTGTGATTAAGTAATTGTAATGCCAAACAGAATTAAAAAGTCTATTCTATTTGCAGATAATTTTCCAAAGATCTGTGTGACTTGAGTTAACATAATTTTCCTATGCTCAAAAATTTACATCTATAAAATATAGCTAAATATTTGTTATTTAATTGTCTCCCAAGAGTTTGTTTTTTGGGTATTTTGTTTTTTTGGTTTTTTTAGGAATGATGTTTGGAAACTGCCTTGACTTACTTGGGAAGGTTTGGTAACCTTAAAAGTCACAAGAGCAGAAGTTTGGTTTTTTTTTTTTTTTTTTTACTTTTTGGAGGGGGGAAGGTAGGGCGATTGGGGTTAAGTGACTTATCCAAGGTCACACGGCTAGTTAAGTGTCTGAGGCCGGATTTGAACTCAGGTCCTCCTGACTCCAGGGCCAGTGCTCTATTCACTGTGCCACCTAGACGCACTGAGAAGTCTTTTTTGAGAGCATTTTATATTCACTGCCTAAATATTTATAATGCTTACCAAAAAAGCAAACATCAATATTAAAAATCAAACTAGCAGCATATGAGGTTTCAAAAAAATCTGCAATGGGAAAATTATATTGGTAAATACCTGCTTTTTATTGGAACACTATCATTATTGAGACAAAAATAAATGATTAAGAATAAAATGCCTTTGATATAAAAAAAAAAACCCAGTGTAGAATTTTGCAAGGAATTGAAGTCAAGTTCCCTGGCCTTTATTTGCAGATCCTGCTTTATTCCTTTTTTAAAAAAAAATTGAAAGAGTCACTCTTCTCTAGTTCTGTAGCACTTCTCTTATTTTTCATATTTTAAGTATAACTAACAGTGGCTTAGCAGTCACATCGCTTTGTTCTTTAAGTACTTAAGGATGTAAGCCCATATGGGTCAGGTGACATAGAATTATGAAGGGCTACTAGGTGGCCTCTTTCTATCACTTTACTTATTTGGGGGGATCAACTCCCTCTTAGCTATTTTTGTTTTGACATTTGCAGTGCAAAATGATAATGGATCTCAACCAGAAGGCTCTGCAGTGCTCTAGGGTTTGACGCATTCAGCAGAATGTCATCCACAAACAAACAAAATCATCTGGTCCCCCATCTATAGGGGTTCCCTCCCTGACTTGGCTTCTGTGCTGGATCTTTTCTACAACAATGATCAACACCTCTGGCTAACATGTTTCCCAGAATAAAGTTGTCTCTATTGTTCTATCTTTCTAGGAATATTGCATGGTTTTGAAATATGTAGAAAAATACCTTGCTGCAAGAAATCTTTGATGGCACTGTTTTATTCTAAGGAGTCAAAAGCTTTGTGGAGTCAACTAAGAGTAAACATAGAGAGATCCTGTATTTTTCATATCTTTTGGCCAATTTTGTAAGAAGAGAAGAAATAAGCATTTATTAAGCACCTCCTAGGTACTAGGTACTGTACTAAGCACTTTATAATTATCATCTCATTAAATCTTCACAACAGCCCTGGGAAGTAGGTATTACCTACTTCTGTGTAATAGTAAAACTCTAGTCTTCTATAAAATATCCCTTGCAAATATCTACCTTCTAATTCATCAAAGATTTAATTAATCTTATGTAAAATTATATGTATGGGAAAGTAGACATATAATTTGTTATTAATATTCCCTTTTATTTCCCATCACTCCATGACACCCTGAATAGATGACTTCATAATTGTGTCACTCCCATTTGGACCTCTTCTTTATAGGAGGAGGTCCTGCCCCCAGGCCCATCCAAGCGATTTTCCTATCTCTCCTGCCCTTGATGGTGAAAAGAAGTTGATATAAAGAGCTTTGCAGCTCTCCATCTTTCTTCTATTATTCTGTCCTTCCAGCTTTACCTTTAAATATTTCATTAGATAACTGCTTAATTGGTTCTCGTGCCTCAAAATCCTCCTGGTAACTGAGGGTTCCAAAAGTTATACCATGCTAAACAGACTTTTGAGTATGGTAAGAGTATGGTACCTACTGTTGTCTTCTTTCTTGCCATAGAAGACTATGTCTTCTTTCCAAGGACCAGCCCAGCTAAGAAGATAAAATATCTTTACCAGTAGATTGATCAGTTGTCAAGATCATGGCAACACAATTTTTTTTAAAATGGCCCTCAGTCTTGTGTGTCCCCTTTCCACTTCTGAAGTGAAGGTAACAAAGTAACAGAAAAGAGGAAAAGAATCACACAATTTTTAGGCTGTCTGTGAACATTAACTTAAATATTGGTATGGTAAATGTAAGCTCTTTGTCCAATAACCAACAAATAGACACACCACTAGAAGAACTGAATCATAGCCATCTTTGACATTTTGACCATAAGCAAAATGGGATAACAGAAGTTGCATAGCTTCTCTTCAGAGAGGCAAATAAAGGAGCTTGGTGAGTTGATTTAATTGTGCATCCAAAGGGAAATAAAAACATCATTTCATAGGTCATTTGATCATTTCATATATTGCTGTGCTCATAATAAGTATTTGCAAAAAAAGACCAATCTGAAAATAATCACAGCTTATATATCAGCATCTGTTACAAGAAATGAAGAGATAAAGAAATTGTATCATTAAATGAATGAATAAGAAAGCATTTATTAGGCACTTACTATGTGCCAACTATTACACTAAGCACTACAGAGACAAACTGAGAAATATTACAGTCACTGCTCTCAAGGAACTCATAGTCTAATAGAAGGAAACAACATATAGAGGAGATTTCAACTACAAGTCAGATGGAAAGGCCCAATGGTCTTCACAGTGCCATGGCAAAATAGATGGCAATGTATCTTATTTTCATTGATAAAATCACATCAGTTTCTGATCCTGAACTATCTGATAGTATCAAGAATTTGGTGGTAAGTATTATCTTTTCAGGATCTTTAAGTAGCTGTGGCTAGTAAGGAAGTTGGAGACATGGCATTTGAAGGGGCAAATGTCACATGAATGATGGCTACAAGGGCCAGGCTGGAAGCAGAGCTGGTAGTCTGAGGGGCACAGGCTCTTGGGTACAGGGTCCTGAGCTACCTCTGCCTAGGTCTGAGCAGTGATAGTGGTGCAGACTGTGGTAGTGAAACCAGCTAGCATGTGCTAGGACACCTCAGGACACCATGCTAAAGAAATTTATTGGGGGTTGGGGAAGCTCAAACTGATGATTTCATTGGTTTAGGGAGCCCCTTAGTGATCAAATTCCCTTCAATTAATGCAAATCATCAACTGTTCTGCAAAAGAGATTTGAAAGTAGCAATGAGAGAAAAAATGACTTACCCAGAATCATATAGTCAGTGTGTGTAAAGACAGAATGTGAATGCAGGTCATTCTAGCTTGGAGGCCAGCTCCCTATCCACTATTTATTCAGACTCTCAAGAACTCTGTAGGATATTCCAAAGTAAATCAACATATACTTGATACTTGGTGACTCCAAAGCAAGGCAGATATAGGAAGAATGGTGAAAAATTTAAGAGAAAGTGAATCAAGACAAAGGAATGAGAAAAACCAAATGTGGGCCACCCAGAAACCTTATCATGCCTACACATCTTGAATACTTTCTTTGAGAAATGCATTAGAAGGTTCTGGGCATGATAAGCACTAAGTCACAAAAAATAAAATTCACTATGTTTTTATGGGCAAAAAACTATTAACTGATATAACAGTAATTCCAGAATCAGGTATATTTGTAAGTCATATCACTAACTTTTTGAAGCAAATAGAAAAATGAATACCAAGCTAGAGAAATAAAAATGGGATAGAAGATACAGTGTGCAATTAAAACTATTACTAAATATACTAAAGGATAAGTGGACTTATTTAAATAAGTTATTGATGTCAAAAACAGGATATAAATAATCTCCTCCCAATGTCCCAATGCATCCTGGAATGAAAAGTCCACATCAATTAGGAGGCAGCATGGATGAGTGAAAAGAGCGTCATACTTTAACTCAGGAGACCTAAGTTTGAGCCCGGGTTCCAAAACTCATTAACTGTGCTGTTACGACTCAGACTTAACCCCTCTGAGCTTCAGCTTCTTCATCCACAAAAGAAAAGCAATACTTGTACCTTCTCATACGGGTGTTATGAGAAAAGCACCTATAGCCTTTAAAGCACAAGAGTGATGTGAGTTATCATTACTATTACTGTCTTTCCCAAGTAACCTTTCTGAGAGTTTAACATTCTTCTGGCTACAGTTTATACTTTTTCTCTCTTTCTTCCATTGATATAAAAAATAACTGATCAGCAATTTCTGTTGTAATAATCTGTCTTATTCTTGAAAACCATTATTAGATTGCCCCTTATCCTTTCCTTTTTTTAAAAAATCTTTCCTCAGAGACACTATTTTCCAACACAGTCATCTTCTTTCCTATTCTCAGGGCTCACTCCAAGCTGATCACATAAAGCCCTGATCAGTGCTAAGCATTATAGAAGGATTGAAAGTCTTTAAATTTTTATTTTCTATTTGGGATCTTCAATAACACAAGAAAATCATAAAAATAGATCCCAAACATTCTTCTCTACTTGCCCAAGCACTACCAGACGCTAAAATTGTATTTAGTGCAACTGCCTTATGAAGCTTAGCTTTTTCTTTTGAATTAAAATACATCACAAAACACATACTATGAATAGATATCCTTTGTGAAGGTGATTTTTTTCTTCTTAAAAACTCATCATCACCTTATTTTATCCTCATTCAGTCATATTTTCCACATAAAGCGTGATCTTTCTCCTTCACAAAGCTCCTGTAACACTGCTCCTCCTTCCCTTTTCAAAATGCATGCTCTTGTCAGAACACAAAATTAAACACCTCCAGTTGCATTATACAGTACAGCTGTGTCAGAAAAGTAACCGAGTAAAACAGACATCTTGTTACTGCAGTTAACTGTTCCCTTCTCTGTTTTCATAATCATTTTAAAAGGCACTACTGTCTCCACTGCTTCATACAATATCAATGTTTTCAGCTGAACTTTCTCTCTCTCTCCTGGAGATGAAGAAATGTCAAAGGGAAGAAAAAAAATCCTGATTTTCAAGTACTTGGAGAGTAGTGGAATTCAGAAAAAATCTTGTTTTCACTTTTAGCCTTCTTTGCATCAAGGAGAACTTTACTTTGTTGTCACAATCAAAAGCTGTAAGGAAAAGATTAAATGAACCTTTTGATTTGCATCCCATGGAATCCTCAAATATCCCTGAGTTATTTCAGATATTTTTTTTTCTTTGTACTAGCAACACAGAAGGATCCAATGAAATCAGCAGGACAACATCCTGCAAAACTTAAGCATTGACTCAGGTTGCTTGTTAGCTCTAACTATGCATGGACATCACCAGAATGAATAACGAGATTCTGATAAAGTTCTTGCACAAGAGATAAAAACGATCTGTAAGAAATTTTACAATAATGATAATTACCTTAAAGAAATACTGTATTCAGGATAAAATACACTTGTATACTGAACCCAGGCACCAGCTTCATCTTCTGTTTCCCCCTTTTTTATTTCTGTTACTGAAAACAATTTAAAGGATTCAAATCTTCTTACAGATACTTGTCGTAGGTGATCATCCAAGTGTTTCTGCTTCAGAACCTTTGAGATAAAAATAAACAGGGAGTTCACAGTAAATAAACGCATCCTCCAGTCAAGTGTTCACTAAGTACAATCAAAATGCATCACATAAAAAACCTAAGTCAAGAATCAATCACTATAGCTAAAAGGTTGAGAGTAGTCACAGAATCTCAGCAGAATTTACCCTGGGGGGGGGGCTGAGGTAGGAGAGGGGAGGAGGGAATTTGAATAAGGTAACATAAAAAAATAGCATGTCAAAACATTATTTACAGAAGTATTCCTGACCTAGAATGATCAAGATCTTTATCTTTGTCAAGCATTTTAGCATAAACAAACAGAAAGAAAGGGCTAGAAGGTATTTGAAATCATTCTCTACCCCACACAGAAGAATGCTGAAGGCCATTTCAGACCAATATAAAGAAAAAAAGTTACTTATAGATCTTTGGAGAAAAACATTTAGAGAATTTTCCTTTTACAAACAGGCCATTCTAAAGTTTTGCTAAATAATTTTCTTCTGAGGAAAAACAATATTTTACAAATCATTCAAAAGAGTTTATTCCAAAGCAAAAATCAAATAGACATACCCCTCACAGAAAAATGATGGAAAATCAAACAGGTATTAATAGAAAAAGGAAAGCTCTTTGAGATAACAATTGTTTCATTCATTTCTTTTTGTATCTCCAGTGTCTAGGATAGGACCTTATACATAGTAGGCATCGAATAAATGTTTAAGTGAACTGAAAAACATTTTCATAAATAAGATAATGTGGCAGATGTTATCCAAAGCAAAATAATGTTTTTTCCCCTATTCAAAATGGCCTCTAGAAACTTAATCAATATTAACACCCAAATAAATAGAAATATAAAGATACAAAGTCACATTCAAAATAAATACATCAAATTCTACTATACTTCCATCTATGCTGTGGATTTTATGGTGTTTCTATTATGACCTTTGACCTGTATGATATATTGAAATAATTAAATCATCTTGAATTGAGTCCAAAACAAATCTTATATCAAATTCTCCTCTAGAGAAAAATCATGCCCTGAGGAATTTCCAATGTATAAAACATGCAGAAACAACATGATACAATAAAAACACAATATAAAACAGGGTGTGTCACTCTGGGAAAGAAAGAGCATGGAAGTATGGGAGAAGCAATTATACTATTAATTCTTTGATTGCTGGCCCCTTGTCTGATACTTTTTGTATCTGAAGAGAGCGATTGCACGCACACAGAATAAAGAGATGTTTAATACATACTTCTTGATTTAATGCTTTTTGAGTGAAAGATGAAGTCTCCAAACAATTCTGCCTCAAAGAGACAAATTTTAAGTACTCAAGTATGAAGTGCCGAAGGGAAGCTACCCCATATTCT
Organism: Petaurus breviceps papuanus; assembly: GCF_028583685.1. Lineage (NCBI taxonomy): Eukaryota > Metazoa > Chordata > Mammalia > Diprotodontia > Petauridae > Petaurus > Petaurus breviceps. The sequence continues at coordinate 6,808,496 of NW_027187358.1, read as the reverse complement.
TAGACACCTTGGTTCTCTTCCTTTCTGGCAGAAAGTAACGAGTCCTTCACCTAGAATGCAAAAGTTTCCATTCGTGCCAAAAATGTGGAAGCAGCCCAAAAAATAGACACATATTCTGAAGGGACAAGAAAGCACTTTGTTATGTGGAGGTGAAAAACACAAAGATCAAATATAAAAAGATCTCCTTATCAATGAATAGAATTTATACAATGAAACAGAGGGTCATATTTTACAATGATACTATATGAATTCAAGTCATGGAATCCCTTAATCTCCAAAAGAATTTAACTTGCAAAAGCAGTTCATGGTGGATTGCAACATGCCATCAAGGAGAGACTGAACAAAAGAAGCAGCCCAGAGGATTCCTGTACCTCTAACAGCATCTACAACCAGAGGAAGGGACCCAGTACCTGGCTCAATCCCCTGAAGAGAATTTGTTGAAGTACAAGACAAGACAAGAAGTACAGGGGATGAGAAGTCATGAATGAATAGGCTATGAAGGGAACAGCCACATCAGTGACATCCCAGACCCACTGAAGTATAAAAGCATAGATATTTATAAGGTTCTACTACTTGTATCCTGAGCTTTCTGAGAGAAAAGGACAGGAGTTTTCACAACATTTGCTTTTGGAAGAAAACATCTTTGACAAGTTACTATATGAATAATCTCAACCCAAGCCTCTGCAGCTCATTGCTTAGTTTCAGATGGCTTAGAATGAGTATAGATAGCAATTGTTTTCTGTTCTGGTCACAAACACTGAGGGCCTTCCCCCTCCAGAATGACATCTTTGTGACAGTAAATTGAGACATCTTTTGTCTCAATTTAGGCTCTTACCTAGCCCTAAGTCACTGAATGGGTATGGTCTCAGACAAACAGACCTGGGAAAGACCTTAATTTAGAAAGGCCAAGGTCACCCCACTGCATCTCGGGCCACTTCCAGTTGTCTTGACTTCTGTCTTGTCACTAGACTTTGATGACTCTGGAGGAGAGTGACGCTGATGACTTAGTGCAGCTCTGCCTCACTTATATCCAATTCACTCCAAAGTCAAGACATCACCCTCTTGATGTCATCTGTCCTTTTCAAGAACAAAGGATAAACAACAACATTAACTCACTCTTGCTGTCTTACAAGACAACTAATAAATGATTGAATTGAAATTTTCATATCCTTAAATAAAAGTTTTTCAAATGAATGCAAAAATTGTTTTTCACATTTGATCCTTAAAATCATCAAATATTCATTAAGTTTTGCATATGAACCTTGTTGTTATTTCTTTTCTAGCATTAGGGGGAAAAAATCTGACAAATCTAATGGTAGTAAAGATGGACCTCAGAAAGGTTGCAGTACAACATTCTCTGTTTCTGTGATGTCCTCCAACTGAAAGGTCCCCATGCATTGTTTTCTAAATAAATGAACCCTGGGAACCCAGAAGGATGCCAAGACTCAAGAAAGCTAACAGGAAACCATTACTAAGTAAACCAAAAAGGGTAGGAAATTAAAAACAAATAAACAGTGATCCAAAGCTACAGCCTAAACAACTTGATTTCTCCTTTATGGACACTGAATACACATGAACACTCTTGGACTTAAGAATGGTTTCCATAATAATACAACCGCATTCTCTGAACTACCCTCTTTAATTGTTTTTGTTTGTTATTTTAGTTTCAATTACTAAGAACTGAGAAGCCTTTAATTCAACTTTGGCTACATTTAATATTCTTACAAATATCACTTATTTTTACAATATGCAATTTAAATATCATTTCTCTGTTTTAAATTCAAAAGAATATAACTAAGTGATATATACCTACCATACTTGTATCACCATAATCAATGCCAAAGAATTTCTAAGTACCTACACAAAAACAGCACTCTATTGGTACAAGTAAAATGACAAGTGAATGGAAGTTATAGATTTCAATTCAACAAAAGGAAGAATTTACAACCATTTATATAAACATTCTATAACCATTTATATAGACAATTCCAATGAACTATACGGCAATGGAGTAGGCTGCCTTGCAAAGTAGTTAACTCCCTATCACTGTTAATGTTCAAATGTAGTCTATGTAAGCTCCTTAAAAGCAGCCCTAGTCGCGAGCACACTACCTGACACATACTAGGTGCGCAACAAAAGCTTACTAACTGATATGGTTATATCTTTGACTATGAGTAATTATTTTAATGAAATTTCAATATTAGATGAAATGACATCTCAAATTCTACACATCCATAACAGAACTCATTAATAGTTCCCCCAAAACTGATCCCTCTCCTGGACTTCTCTATCTCTGTAGAGGGTACCATCATCCTTCTAGTCTCCCAGATTGGTAACTTCAGCATTAATTATCCCACATTCCACGCATCCAATCAGTTACCAAACCTTGCCATTTCTATTTTTCAAACATCCCTCCCATATGTCAACTTCTTTCAATTCCCATGGTCCCCACCCTGTTCCAGGACCTTATTACCTCTCACCTGGACTACTGCAATGGACTCCTATAAGGGATCTCTACCTCAAGACACTCCTTTCTCTAAGCCACACTAAACATAGCTGCCAAAGTGATTCTCTGGAAGCACAGGTATGACCACAGAGCATGCCCCCTACTCAATAAACTCTAGTGGCTCCCTTTTGCTTCTAGATGAAAATATAAACTTTTCTGACTGCCTTTTAAACCATTTGCAATTTGGTCCAAAGCCTCATATTTCTTTATATGTGATTCCTCTTTCCTTATTCTATACAAGTCAAATGGAACTTCTTGCCATTCCTCATGCAGTCCTTGATCTTTCCACCTACAGCCTCTACACTGGTTGTCCCACAGGACTAGAATGTACTTCTTTCTCACCTTGTGGAATTCCTTACTTTCTTCAAGACACTTGAAATACCACTTTCTACAGGAAGCCCTTCTTAAACCCCATTAAGGGCTAGAGCCCTCCCTTCTAAAACTACCCATATTTATTTTGTATTTTTCTGTATACATGTATGTGTTTATGTGTATTTATGTACATATGTGTACATGCTGCTGTCCCCAACAGCACCTTCAAAGAGGAAACTATTTCATTATGGTATTTCATCCTACTTGGAACATATTAGGCACTTAATAAATAAATGCTGATCCATTCAATAGGAATAGTGTTTATGCTCACATAGTAACCAATAGGGAAATAATAAGTAGAATGGTACTTGGGGTGGGAGTTAATACCAGAAAAATTAAAGTGATAACCCAGATCATTGCCAAGTCATGGGATTTTGCATCTCAAGCTAATGACCAAATGAATTATAACAGATTTTTGTGATATAATGGTTGAGTTACAGATAGTAAGCAGAAGAGCTAGGTTTCAAACCCAATCCTTCAGATTCTAAATGTAAGTGGCCTCTGAAGAAAAGAGAGGAAAAGAGTGAATGAAAGCTTGGTACACAGTAGTTAAAAAATTGATGAGCCATTTTAGATTATGGTCTTTTAAGAAAAGCACCAACAAAAACAAAGAAATATATAAAAGAACAAACTGAAGAATGAAAAATGAATTAAAATTTTCCTAATGAATAAAATTTAAAATGTAAAAACTATGATCAGGGCCTGGTTCTCTTGGTTCTTTTATAGAGGAGAATAAGGGTAGAATAATGGACAGAGTTGGAGATATGACTTTTGATTTCATTAGTATAGGAAAATTCTTCTATAAATACAACTTAGCACCTTCTCTACAATTTATACTTAGAACATGGGTTCTTGACCTTTTTTGTGTCATGGATCCCTTTGGCAATCTAGTGAAGCCTATTTTTTAATTGCATAAAATAAAATAGGCAACATCAAAAAGAAAAATAATTATATTGAAATAAAGACATAAATTTTTTTGCCATCAAAGTTCATGGACTCCTTGAAATCTAACTGTGCACCCCGGTCATGGATCCTGGGGAAAGAACCACTCTCTTACACAGTAGCACAGGGCACTGAAAAATTTAATGATCTGCCCAAGTCACAAAGCTAATGTGTGTCAGAGGTAGAATTTGAACACAGGATTTCCTGGCTTTGAGGCCAACTCTCTATTCATGCTGGATGGATGGTGAAAATGGATGTTATCCAACTGAAGAAAATTTCATGAAATAGAATTTTTCTTTTTCTTTTTTTTTTGAAACAGAGTCTCTCAAAAGAAGTTTCAGAAATAGCTGTTGTCACTAGGAAAAAGGCAGAACACTAAAAATATTAATGCTGTTTTTTAAAATGCAAAAAATCACAAAATACTAATCACTAATTTGCTAGTTAAATGAAATTTACTAATTAAATGAAAATACATATTGAAAATAATTCTATGAAATCATGTTTAATTATAATCCAAAAAGAAAATGTATGTTAAATTAATATAAAATGGTATTATAAATTACTTTTAGGGTTTAGGTTTTTATGAATTACTTGTTACCATGTAGACAATTCTAGCAGGGATTTTTGTGGTCTAAAAAATCTTCTATTCTATAACAAAAAAGGTGACAGGAATGAAGGGGCAGTAACCTAAGAACAAATAAAAGAAAATACTTCTTTATGTCACTTCTGGTCAGTAAAATGCAATTTTTAACAAAAGGTCAAGTCATTTTACTACTGACTCTTATTTTATCTTAAAGACTCAGTAATTTTATGACATTTGTGGCTTCAAAAGCTGAAAAGATATTCAAGTCTCACATTGAGGCATAACCTTATCACCTATCAACAGGAGACTTCCTCTTGCTAACAATCCTATCACTAAAAACAATGCAAAGTCTTCAATGCTTCACAAATTTGTAACTTGTCCTCCCTCCACCTATGCTTATTGAAACTACTATACAACTTAATGTTTGGTCCCTGAGATGCACTGTAGCTGAAAATTTTGCACTTTGCAAGCCACCTGGTTATAAGCATCTCTAAACTTGGGCTGGGCTGCAGAAAACAAGATATACTTTCAGTCCCATCTCCAATTTCTGTGGGGAAGACAAGTGGTGCCCTCCACTCACTGATAAACATTACCACACTGGTCATACCCTTCACATCCCAATGACTCAACTCAAGTTAAGGCACAGGTCCAGGTCTATGGTTCTCATCCAAGGATCAGTCTAGCTAATTTTCGATTGATATATCAACCAAAAAGTTAGCCACCAGATAAAAACCGTTCAGCCTCACTACTCATAAATTATTCTACTAAGTTACAACTTAAGCCAATGAAAGTTGTACCCACCAGATTATTAGAAGACTATTAATTTTTTAATGGGCCTTTGCTTTAAGGGAGATTTGGGGGATTGTTTTTTGGAGGGAGAGAGAAAAGACAGAGATGAATAGATGATAGATAGATAGATAGATAGATAGATAGATAGATAGATAGATAGATAGATATAGATAGATACACACACTCAACAATATAGGATGTCCATCTATAGCACATCATAATCTGGACAATACACTTTCTTAATTCACTTGATTTTCCTTTGGTGGATTAGTAGGCTAAACTCTTTTAAATAATTATGGATCTCATTTAGGATGCTCTGCAATGTCCTAGAGCCTGACAATAGTACAATGTCCTCCATGAAGAGGAAATTCTGGAGGAACTTATCATCTGTAGAGAATCTGTAGGAAATCTGATTTAGATCCTGTGCTGGACATCTTCTATGACAAGGGCAGGAATGTTTGTCCAAATAAATCTTTTTTTATTCTTCACCTGAAATTAATGATAAAAGCGTCACTGAACAAGTTTATCATGGCAATTTTGTCTTCTGAGGAATCCTTGTATGATTGTTACACACGCACAGAAGACAACTTATCAGAGGAGAGCTTTTAAGATAGTGTTTGGCTCTATCAAATCAAAGGTGTTAAATCCGACAAAAAATAAACATAAGGAAATCTTGTATTTTCTCCATCTTTCAGTCACGTGATGGTAAAGATGAGGATAATTATGGAATATTACTTGCAAAAGATTGTTCCCCTTCGAATAATCTCATCATGTGCAGATTATTCTCATAAAAAAATATGTATCAATTACATTACTAAATGAGTTTTAAGACAACATTAAAAGGAATGATATGATCAAGACTAAGACACCTAAACTGTAGCTATAGTATTTTTAGGAGTAATACCTTAAAGGAATTTTGTTTTATTTAACCTAACTTCATCTTCCATAAAGTTCTACTTGGATACCTCATTGCACATAGAAGGAGTCCTGAGTTCTTCAAAATAATGACAGAAGAATATGAACTATGGCATATCCTGCCATGAAGAGGACTATAAGTACGGTCCTGACAAAATAGGGAGTTTGCTGTCTAAAGAGCAACCTAGCTAAGCAAAGAAAGGTTGGCTGCCATTATTCTGACTACTGGGGAATTAATTAGTTGGTAATGCCAAAGGAAAATACAAAGAAGCATGAAAACCATTTCAACTCCATGTCACCTGCTTGTTCAGTCAGTGGTGGAATGACAAAAAATAAGAAACAGACAACAAGAATCAAACAGTTTTCAATATCCTGATAAAGCATTTATTAAGCACTTGGTGTGTGCCAACCATTGTGCTAAGTTTTGTTGTTAAGCCCTTTTTAAATCATGTCTGACTCTCCATGACCCCATTTGGGTTTTCTTGGCAGAGATACTAGAGTGGTTCGCCATTTCCAGCTCATTTTACCGATGAGGAACAGAGACAAATGGGATTAAGTGACCTGCCTGGAGTCAAACAGCCAGTCTATTGTGCCACCTAGCTGCCCCTATACTAAGTACTGGGGTCATAAATACAACCGATAAAGGTAATCCCTGCTCCCCTCAAAAATATTTTTTAATGTTATAAACATTAATGTTTAATGTTCTAAATGTGAAATCTTTCTCTAATAGCAATGAATTAACACATTGTTGGATCTATCAATCAATCAGTAAACACTTATTAAGGACCTAATATGTGCTAGGCATCCAGCTAAGCACTGGAAGAGGCAAAAAAACAGTCCCTGCTCTCAAGAAGCTTACAATCTATTAGGGGAGATAACATGCAAACAAATATATACAAAACAAGCTGTATAAAGGAATACTTGTTGTTAACAGAGGAGTGGCACTGAAATTAAAAGGAGTTGGGGAAGGCTTCCTGTAGAAATTGAGATTTTGTTCTTTTTGTTGCTTGTCCTTCATTCTTAAAGAGTACCATGACATCAAGAAGGTGATGCCATGACTTGCAAGTGAATTGGATTTAAGTGAGGAAGCGATCTGGTTCCAGTGGTAAGATACAGATCAAGACAACTGAAGATGGCTCCAGATGCAGTGGGAGACCTTGGCCTTTTTAAGTTAAAGTCTTTTCCAGGTCTCAGTCTGACAGAGGCAATTCCCATTAAGTGATTAGGTTAGGTTAAAAATGAGGCAAAGCATGACCTCTTTTACCCAGTCAAAAAAAAATTAATCTGGGAGGGAAAGACCCTCAGGGTTTCTGGCCAAAACAGAGACAATTGCTATTTATATTTACTCTGGGTCATGAGGGCCGGAGTGATTTGGGTTTAAGGCATAGTCCTTAAGAAAGAAACCTGACCCATAAACTACCCAAGATACCTTGTGAGGTTTCAGTGATCAAAAGAAGGAGAGAATTTAACTGGGACTTAAAGGAAGCCAGAGAGGTTAGTAGTCAGTGCAGAGGAGAGTATTCTAAGCATGGGAATTGCTAGAGAGAATGTTCAGAGATGAGAAATGGTGGTTCTTGTTCATGGAACAGCCAGGAAGATAATGTCACTGAATCAAAGAGTACATGTTGAAGAATAAAGTGTAAGAAGACTGGATGGGTCTAAGTTATGAAGGGCTTTGAATGCCAAACAGAGCATTTTATATTTGATCCTGGAGGCTACAGAGAGCCACTGAGTAGGAAGGTGGCATGCTTGGCACTGCATTTTAAGAAAATCACTTTAGTGGCTGAATGGAAGATAGATTAAAGTAGGCAGACACTTGAGGTAGATGGATGGACCTACCAGATTATATTTCAATAATCCATATGTAGAGTGATAAGGGTCTGCATTACTGCGGTAGTAGCACTGTCAGAGGAGAGAAGCAGGCAAACTCCAGAGATATTACAAAGGTGATATCAACATTCCTGGACAACATATTGGTTATGGATAGTGAGAGTGAGAAATCCACATTGACGCCTAGGTTGTGAGTCTGAGGGAATGGGACAGTGTTGCTCTCTCCAGTAATACAGAAAGTAGGAGTGGGGCAAGTTTTAGAAGGAAAGATAACGAATGAGTTTTATTTTGGACAACTTAGTATAAGACATCTATTGAACAAACAGTTCAAGATGTATGAAAAGCAATTAAGAGATGTGAGACCAGGGGCAGCCAGGTGGAGCAGTGAGTAAGAGCACCAGCCCAGCGTCGGGAGACCTGGGATCGGTTCCGGCCTCAGGAACTTGGCATCCACACAAAATAACTGGCCATGTAACCTTGAGCAAGTTACTTAACCCCAAGTGCTTTAAAAAAAGAGAGAGAGAGAGAGAGAGAGTTGTAAGACCAGAGGTCAGCAGAGAGATTGGGCAAAACAGATCTAAGAATCATCAGCATAGAGATGTTAATTAAATTCATGGGAGCTGATAAGATCACCAAGTGAAGTAGTATAGAGGAAGAGAAGAGGACCCACCCCTAAGAGAAGGTCTCCTCAATCTGCCTTGGATCTCTGTCTTGGAACCATATAGTGGGATGACAGAGCTGCCAGCTGACACTTGTTCCTAAAGCCAACATACACTTGGGCCCCTCTATGCTGAATCTAGGACTTCTTACCCAGCGATACAAATTTTCCTTGTGCTAGAATGCTCCTGACCAGATTTTTGTCTTTAGCGTCCTTGGCCTCCTTGTGCTGACCTAGGCTAGAGAAATCACTCATGGTTGTTTTTTTTTCTTGGATTTCCCAGTGAAGATTTAGTCTGGTGTGATTTCTAAATGTTTGCAAGTTTGTTTTGTTTTGGTTTTTGTGGCAAAGTAGCTTGCTGTATTTCTTTCTGAAGCTACTCTGCCTTCTTGGCTCCCCCATTGTGGACTTTTCCTCCTGCTGTGGCCTGAAAATCAATATGCTTTTGATAACATCCATGGTAGTATACCTTTCTTGTCCACCCTTTTCCCTTTTTGGAAGTATCAAGCTGTTGCCCTAGTTTACATGTAGATGCTACCCTCATATCTTTCCCATTTGCCCCATCTCCCCCTCTGTACTTCTACCATAGGATTTCTCAAGTCAAGTTACATAATTTCTTCTTTGTAAGTCAAAAGTACCAGGAAAGGACTGTTGCTTTTCGTCTTTGGCCAATTTGATCCTTCTCTGAATCTTCCTTTCAAGCTTGGATCCATTGGCCCTTACCATCTCCTCAATGAAGTCACTGAGTATAAAAATATATGTTTCATTGGTTTTGAAGGTCTTGCCAAGTTTTTCAGATACTTTCTCTATTTCTTCATGTTCTGTGGCAGATGATGGCATAGAAACCTCAGTTTTCATCATCGTCTTTTGTTTATGCTCATCATGAGTACTACAAAAAGAAATGATCAAGAGTCCTGTGAAATGTATGTTTCCTATAGCTTTTAGGAAAATAATAAATTCAAATCCACCAATTCCTTTGTTTGTCTTCCCAAAGAAGATTTGTGAGTTAGATTTCTATTCATAGTCACAATTTCCATTTGTCTTCTCATTTAATTTAGGACATCACTATTAAGGATATGCCACTTTTGGGGCGGCCAGGTAACACAGCAAGTAAGAGCACCGGCCCCACTGTCGGGATGACCTGGGGATCGAATCCGGGCTCAGACACTTAGCACCCACCCAGAAACGCCTGGCCGTGTAACCTTGAGCAAGTTACTTAACCCCAATTGCTTAGGGGTGGCCAGGTGGCTCAGCGAGTAAGAGCACAGGCTCCAGTGTCAGGATGACCTGGGGATCAAATCCGGGCTCATATACTTAGCACCACACCCAGAAATAACTGGCTGTGTAATATTGAGCAAGTTACTTAACCCCGATTGCTTAAAAAAAAAAAATATGCCACTTTCTCCTCCTTTACCCCATCACATATGATGAAGTGGCCTTACTCCTTACCAAGGTTAACCTTTCTACATGTTCAAGCAATCACATTCCATCCCATCTCCTCCAAAAAACTGCTCCCCAATCTGTCATCCCCACTCTCACTTATTTTCAACCTCTCCCTGTCTATTGGAACCTTCCCTACTGCCGACAAACATTCCCTCGTCTCCCTTATCCTGAAAAAATCCTCACTTCATCCTTCTATCCTCATTAATTATCACCCTATATCTCTTCTTCTCTTTCCAGATAAGCTCCTAAAAAAGGCCATTTATAATAGGTACCTCTAACTTTCTCTTTTCCCACTCTCTTCTTAACCCTTTACAATCTGGCTTCTGACTTTATCATTCCAATAAAACTATTAGCTCCAAAGTTACTAATGATCTCTTCACTCCAAATCTAATGGTCTTTTCTCAATCTTCATTCAATTCCTTGATGTCTCTGCAGCATTTGATGCTTTTGATCACTTTCTTCTCCTTGATACTCTCTCTCTCTAGGTTTTCAGGACATAACTCTCTCCTGTCCCCCTACCTATATGCTTGCTTCTCTGTTTCTTTTGCTGGATCGTCCTCCAGATCATGTCCTCTAAACATAGAAATCTATGGTGACAGAGATATTCAAGACATAAAACAAGAAAAAGAGAGTGATTCCAAAGTATATACAAGTAAAACCTCAAGGAAAAATGTAGCTTGGGCACAAATTCAACTAAAATTCCTGGAAAATATAAGCAAGAGTTTGAAAAAAAAAAGTTTAAAATTTTTTTGCAAATGAAGTCCTCCAGGAAAAAATGGGGGGAAACGGAGAGAATATCTACAATGGTCCTTTAAGAGGTTGCTACCTGGACTTGGTACATAATTAGACCAAGTTCTCATCAATCCCTGATTCCATGGGTGGAGACTTCTAAGTGTGTTATAACTTCATGTATCAGAGCAACCTGAAGAAGCTTAAGAGGATTACTGTATTCTGGAGAAAGAAATTTTCTAGTATAGAAGATTCAAGGCATAGACTATTCCAGAAAAAGGAGGGGATGAGTCAACAGCTTGTCAAAAAAAAAAAAAAGACCCAGAAAACCAGAAAGGAGATTTCTGGACTAAGGCTGATGGGTAAAAAATATTTTAGAAAATATGGCTCAGTTCTGAGAAACAAAAGACATCAAATACTTACAAAACATCCAGAAGGCTTAATCAAGAAATGAGCATTTATTAAATGCCTACTATGTGCCAGGTACTGTGCTGAGTACTATACAGATATCATGCTCACAACTCTAGAAGGTAGGTGCTATTATGATCTTTGTTTTACAGTTGAAGAAACTAAGGCAGACAAAGGTTAAGTGACTTGCTCGGTGACATAATTAGTAAGTGTCTGAGGCTGAATTTGAACTCAAGTCTTCCTACAGTCTCAGTGCTCTAACCATTGCCCCACTCAGCTGCCTAAGAATACTTCCAAAAAAGTGAAAACATTGAATATGGTGAGCAGTGAATCACAGCATTAAAAAAAAATGAAATTGACTGTATCTTAGCAGTTTACTGATGTAGAAATTAAATCAGAATAAATTCTCTATGTGAAAAGACTATCATTTGGTTAAAGTAAAAGTCAAAATCAACATTAAATTAGAAGAAAAGGATAAAGATGAGAAGAAACCCGCCAATAATCACGGCTTCAATCTGACTTGCTCTAACATCATTAATGCCGAGTAAAGGGAAAGGGGGGAAAGACAAAGATACTGGTGATGATTACCACCATTTCCTACAAAAGTTTAAACAATGTATAAAAGTCCCAATCAGGAAGCACTCTAGTTAGTAAACACTTAATCTATAATTCTCATCATCAATGACAAGGAGGCCAAGTATTTAAGCCCTAACATATCAGTTCCCAGTAAGCTAATAACAAGGCAGAAATAGTGTTTTAAGTTGAAGTTAAGAGAAATTATTAAACTATTATACATCAAGAAAATGCATATTTGCAGCAGGCCAATCTTGAAAGCAAGGGAAGATACCAAAAGAACAGAAAAAAATCACAGATGACATTATTACTCAAAAATGATCAAAAGGCTATTGTAACCACCATATGCCTACTTTATCTTTATAAAATCTTTATAAGAATGATATACACAAATACATATATACATATTATATGTGTATGTATGTATATATAAAAGATTCCTTAACGAAAATATGAGAAGTCTTTCACAAAAGATTTTCTATAACAGATGACATCTTGACAGTCACACAATTGTCTGAAGAGTGCTGCAAATACAAGATGTTTGTTGATGAAAAAAAAAGTATTTAACTTGTCAGAGAAAAATATAGCCTTCAAGGCTTTTCTCTACATAGGAATTATTATGATGCCTTGATAAATACATGAACAGAGATAACTCTATTAAACAACCCACTGATTAGTAATTTCAAATGAGGACTATATCAGGGACACTTCAGCTATTCAAAGGTGTTAGCCATGGCCATGGAGGATGCAAATGGAAAGAGACAAACAGAAGGATTCCTTTTAGATCATGTGACCACACATATGTTTCTATTTGTGGATGATAGCAACCTAACTGCAACAAGCCCAAGAAAAACACAGGCCCTCAAAATTGAGATTACTCAAAATTGATTGTCCTAACAAGCCACACACACAAAATTTTAAACATGAAAAATCTCTGCTGTCAAGACTATAGCATATAGAGTCAGGTAATCAATCCAATGGGCAAATATATCATTACCTATATCTAGAACAGATGCAAGAGGCAGTTAGGAGGCTCTGTGGATAGACTGCCAGGCCTGGAGTCAGGAAGACTCATCTCCCTGAGCTCAAATATGGCCTCAAACACTTACTAGCTGTGTGACCCTGGACAAGTCACTTAACCCTGCTTGCCTCAGTTTCCTTATCTGTAAATTGGGCTAGAGAAGGAAATGTATCTTTGCCAAGATAACCCTAAAAGGGGTCACAAAGACTCAGACATGACTGAACAACAACAACCATGACTGGGTCAGGGGGTGGGCTAATAGCGTCATAAAATTAAGTATAACAAATATTCTTCCTGAATACCACACTAGTATCCATGAAAGCCTCCAGCATGTTGAGTAGACACCCCCAGAGTTAGAGTGGCTGTTTTTAATGGACCTTACTTAAACTACATTCTACTTACATACACAAAACAACTAAAGAACAAAATGTGGCCAAGTGCTAAAATGTGTGGCCTGTAAGTCTGACATTGTAGAAATTATTATTGTAGAAAACCTTAGAAAGGGAAAAGAAAAACTCCATTGAGGGAATGGAAATCAATCTTGGAGGCAGCAAGCTCCTCCAGGACAAAAACTGGTTCATTTCTGTCTTTGTGTCCCCAGCACCTCAGAGAACCTCTCAGGCATTTAACACCTTTACTTAACTGAACTAAATCCACCCTTAGCCTTGCCTGCTGCAGCAGTCTTTTCTGGTGAAACTTTAGGTCTCTTTCCCATTGAGTTTGACTAGCTACCAACTCTGACAGCAGCAGAAATAAAGGTAAGCTGGCAAAGGAACAGATTGATGGGTGGAAAATGGAGGATAAATGGCAAAATGAATTGGTCTAAGTGGTATAGAATGAATGGGTATAAATCTGCAAAAGTGAATTCACTTTGTAAAGTACTTAAATTGAACAAATAAAGAAACTGATGTCCAAGGAGGCTGTGACTTGCCTAAAAGGACACAGCTAGTACTTGCTATTGCATTTATTATAGTGCCATACCCTCAGACAATGTTGTATCCTTTCCATAACGATAAGCAAGCCAACACACATCTCTATTTTTCATGATTAAAAAGCATATTAATGACACTTGAGATATTGAACGTTATGTGCATTTGAAATGCAGTAAGAACATTTGCAATGACTCTGTCCCCACTCATCCCTCTTTCTAGGCCAAGCCCCTTGGGGCAAATGTGCTTGTGAGAGAATAATCTAGAAAGTGATCTTCATGTTGCATTCACAGAGTTAGAAAGGTTTTTCTTTGCTGGCCCCTTAATCCAATCTGTGCCTTACTGAGAGTGCCCTTTAAGTTAGCCACAAGTGGTCCTTAGACTTTTACCTGAAGACCCCTGCTATGGCAGAACTCACTAAAGTCTTAGGATACTGGAAGACCATTTTGTCATTATTAGCAATTTTTTGTCATATCAAACCTAAGTTAACCAATCAACACACATTTGGTAAGGGAGTGCAGCACACTAGACAGTATACTAAAGCACTGGGAAAACAAAATTGTCCAAATCAACCCCTGTCCTCAAGAAGCTCACCTTTTAACAGGAAATTTGTCCAGTCATTTCTCTGGTGTGTCCAACTCTTTGTGACCCCATTGGTGTTTTCTTGGCAAAGTTACTGGAGCATATTTACCATTTCCTTCTCCAGCACATTTGACAGGTGAGGAAACTAAGAAAAATAAGGTTAAGTGACTTGCTCAGGGTCACACAGCTAGTCCGTGTCTGAAGCCAGGTTTGAACTCAGGAAGACGAGTCTTCCTGACTGCAAGCTCCATACTCTATCCACTGCACTACTTGGGGGCCTGCAGGGGGATACAAACAAAAATAACTAGGTACATACTGGATGTACATAGAGCAGAGAGAAGAAAATCACAGAGGGAAAGGCACCATCATCTGGAGAGAACAGGAAAGGTGCCCTTCACAGCTGGGATTTGAGCTGAGTCTTAAAGGAAGTTAGCTGGATGTGAAAAGGGAAAGTGAGACAGGCATAAGGGACACTCTATGAAAGACACAATCAGGAGATGGAGTACACCCATCAGTATGACTGGATGTTGCAATGTTTGGAGGGAAGTAAACTATAAGAAGATTGGAAAAGGCTAAAGGATTTTATATTTGATCCTGAAGGTAACAGGCAGCAACATAGGCAGACCTGTACTTTAGGATTATCACTTTGGCAGCTATGTGGAAGATGGAATAGGGTGGGGAAAGACTTGAAACAGGAAGATCAATTAGAAGTTTATTGCAAAAGATGAAGAAAGAGGTGATAAAGGCCTAAACTAGAGTAGTGGGTAAGTGAAGAAAAGGAGCTATGTAGGAGAAATGCTGTAAAGGTAGAAATGACAAGATTTATCAACAGGTTAGATGTTGGGCAAGAGAAAGTAAACCTGGGTGCCTGGGAGGATGGTGGTGCCATCAATGTAATAGGGAAGCTGGGATGAAGAGAGGACTTGTGGGGGAAATGAGTTTTGTTTTAGACCTGCTGAGTTTAAGATGCCTATGAGACATCCAGTTTAAGAATTCCAACAAGCAGCTGATGGTATGGGACTAGAGCTCAGGAGAGAGATTAGGCCTAGATACATAGATCTCTAGATAGAAGAATCATCTGTATAGAGATGATAACAACCCCAAGAGCAGATGAATTCACCAAGAGAGTCAGTATAATAAAAGAAAAAAGGACTCAAAAAGGCCTTGGGAAACACCCACAGTTAGGCAGCATGACATGTACATATGTAAGTATATAGAAAAGAAAACAGAAGGTAATTTCAGGGGTAGGGAAGAAATGTGCATCTAGACACATAAGGAAAGGACTTGGAGAAGGAAGCACTTGAGCTTAACCTAGAAGAAGCTAGGGATCATATTCCATTAATATCACAAATATCCTATTTCTTTAAATAATGGTAATAAAGATGCTAGCCACTAGCTGTAAGGGAAGGGGCATTTCATCACACACAAGTCAGGTGATAGCAGTAAAAAAAAAATAAAATGCTGTATATCAAAGTTGAGATGGGACTGGTGAGATCAGGGGAAACATTCAGGTAGACTAGTAATGGGACAGTAGAAAGTCCACGAGGAAGAGCAGAGGAGTAACAGGCTCACAAACAATACAAGCCAATCTGTATCTAAACATAAACATGAAATCCCATCTGCAATATCCCTGACAAATGGTCACCAAGCTCCACTTGAAGAACTCCAGGGAGAGAAGTCAATTACCTCCTAAGCCAGAATTGCCGCTTCTGGGCAATTCCAATTGTAAGGAAGTTTTTCTTCTCAAGGTCCACAGACCTTGCCTAGTCTCTACAGCTACAGAGCAACACAGACTATGCCTAATTCCTTGTCTATATTACCACCACTCAAATATTTGAAGTCAGCTATCATGTAATACCCGCTTATAATACATTCTATTCTCTAAGCTAAATATTTTCAGTTCCCTCTATAGACATTGTTTTCAAACTCCCAACCATCATAATCACCCTGTTCTAAACTTTCTCTAGCTTGCCAACATCTTTTTAAAATGTGGCACTCAACACTGGACACCATATTCCAAAAGTCTAGCCGTCAAATACAGAGGGACTATTGGGGTCCTTGAAAGGCAAATTAGTGAAACAGATGTCCCATATCATAGGACTTGGGGTGATAAAAGAGACATGAGTTTGAATTCCAATTCCAGCATATGGAAAAATTGAATCATTTTACCTCTCTGAGCTTTAGAGGAAGATGGTCCCCTCTCTTTGCCAAAAGTTGTACCACAGCATAAAATGGACACAAAGACAATGATCAAAATTATTAACACTTTACCAGAAAGTGGAAAAGGAAACTATTTACTAGAATACACAATCTAAAAAGCTGTTAGGTGATATATAAAAAAGTCAGATGCCATATACCAAATCATATCCCGAATTTATAAATTCTCGGTTATTTATACAGTTTTTCTATAAGGCCACATTTAAACTCAGGTCTTTCTGACTCCAGGCCTGGCTCTCCATCCAGAGCACTAACTAGCAGTCCCTTACCTCCACTAGTTTACAAGTTCCTTAAGAAGAGGACTACATCATACTTATCTCCTTTGATACCCAGCACAGTACTTTGCACATAGTGATGGAATGGATGTATGATTTCCCTGATATAGGGAATTTCTGGGCAAGAAATCTCCCTCAACTAACACAGGCTAGCACTTCCTCTGTAACTTATAGTCTTAGAGATTTGCTGCCCTAAAGGCACTAAGAAAATGAATCATGACCAAAATTACACAATCATTATGTTGTCAGAGTCAGAACTTAAAAAGCCTGTTCTTCCTAGCTTAAAGGCCTGCTCTTTCTCCAGTGCAACAATACCTGGCACAAAGCAAAAATTTAATAAGCATGTATTTGTCTGAGATATTGTTGACTGAAAGCTGGTTCTCAAGCCAGAAAGACCTGGGTTCAAATACCACCTATAACATATACTGGCTGTAGGACACTGGCTGAGCAAAGAAATTACTGTAACGGTGACTCTGGGCAATTCTCAAGACTAAGTTGTAGACAAGATGATGAACAACAATGGTAGAAGGAATTTCCTCATCCTGTAGTTCCCTATATCAACAAAACAAACAGGACATATAACTCATTTTCTGAATGAATGAGTGAGTGATCAAGTGACTTGAGTGCCTAGACAACAATTGCTATAAAAATCAGTAATCATCGTACTATATACAGAGAGGTGCTGATTAGTAAACATATACAGCTGAAAGAACGACAACCAAACTTGCTTTTACTGTAGACTCACTGTTCTTGTTACAGCGAGAGTTCCCTGGTTAGGAAACTCCCTACACTATAAAGTTGGTCTATACCTGCTCTGTAACTTGTAGTCTAAGAGGATTTATTTATTTTTAAAATTAATTTATTTGTTTACTATTAGTTTACAAGATTCAGTTCCACAATCCCTTAAGTTCCAAATTTTCTCCCCCTCTCTCTCCTCGCCCCCCCACCATGGTAGCATGCAATCAAATATAGGATCTGCAAATACCTTCACATTAAACATTAGTCAGGTTACAAAGAAGGATTATAATGGATGGAATGAACAACGGGAAAGAGGAAACAAAACCAAACAAGAAAAAGAAAGAGAGCCAGCAGTTTGCTTTAATCTGCATTCAAACTATAGTTCTTTCTCTGGATGTGGACATCTCTTTCCATCATGAGTCTTTTGGAGTTGTCTTATGCATTGCTGAGAGGACCCCAGTCTATCAAAGTTGGTCATCACATACATTGTGTCTATAATTGTGTACAAGTTTCTCCTGGTTCTTTTCTCACTTATCATCAGTTTGTATACGTCTCTCCAGGTTATTATAAAGTCCGTCTGCTCCTCATTTCTTATAATACAATAGTATTCTATTACATTCATATACCACAATTTGTTTAGCCATTCCCCAATTGATGGGCATCCCCTTGACTTCCAATTCTTTGCCACCACAAAAAGAGCTGCTATAAATATTTTTGTACATACAGGGCCTCTTCCCACTTCTATGATCTCTTTGGGATACAACCCTAAAAATGGTATTGCTGGGTCAAAGGGTATGCACTTATTTATAGCTCTTTCAGCATAACTCCAGATTGCTCTCCAGAATGGTTGAATCAGTTCACAACTCCACCAACAATGCATTAGTGTTCCAATTTTTCCACATCTTCTCCAGCATTTATCATTTTCCTGTTTTGTCATCTTAGCCAATCTGACTGGTAAGATGTGGTACCTCAGGGTTGTTTTGATTTGCATTTCTCTACTCAATAGTGATTTAGAACATTTTTTTCATATGCTTATAGATATCTTTAATTTCTTCCTAAGAGGATTTATTTAATAGGGGAAAAAAGGAAAGAAAAGAAAAACCTCATTATTTACAACTACAATAACTTATTTTGATAATTAACTTATATTCTATCCTTTCTGCATCTTGATGCTAATGTGGAAACTAATTTTCTAACAAATTAATTTTATTTTGCTATGTCAGAGGCACATTTTATGACAATTACATAAATGTTATTTACAAGCCACACTTAAAATTGAACAGCAGCTCATATAGGGAAAGGAGTGATGTTCTGGCTTCAGAGCAGCCTGCAAATGTTCTGTTGTCAGGGATGGAATGGGACAAAGGCAAAGGTACACCATGATAAAAACGCTACTTCAAAGAGAGTGGCAATGATTTCAGACTTCTTGGAAATATTTATAAGCAACAAAAACTCAAGTGGGCCCGTCACAGGTAGAGATGGAGTGACTCTTGAACAAAGTTTGGGAGCAACCAGAGGAGCAGAGGAGCACACAGCCAGAACAAACTATAAAATCTGCAGGATGGGCTCATTTATAACACAAAAGTCAATCATCACCTCTTCAGCTATATTCGAATACATAACTAATACTTCCATACAAGGACAGCACCCTGACCACTAAAGAAATATCAGCAGCTCCCACAGATGACTGCCAAAACGACCTATCCCACACCTCACGTCTTTAAGATTCAACTCCACGCCTCCAACCGTGATGCCCCATAGGCATCCCAAAATCACAAAACTCCTTATCACCCCCAATATTCACTCCTCCTAACTTCTCCATCTCCTTTAACGGACCCACCATTCTTTCAAGCCCAGCCGATGGGAAATCTATTCACCTCCCTCTCACCATCTATCCCCACCAAGTGCTGGGGATAGAAAAATAAGAAGGCAAAAAACAGTCCTTGCTCTCTAGTGTGGGAAACAAGCAACTACACACAAGCTAGAAAAGGGATCAGTAGGAAATGATCTCATTGGGAATGTCGGTCCTCACCACGCCCCTGAAGGTAGGGGCTATTACTATTCCCGTTTTACAGATGAGGACACTGAGGCTGCAAGTGGTTAAGGATCGAGCAGCTGGGAATTGTCTGGAGCAGGATTCGAATGCAAGTCTTCCTGCCCCCCGGGGTCCACGGCTCTAGCCACTGCACCACCTAGCTGCCTCGTAATTTGTATCATTGATGAGACTTTTGGGGAACGTTGACGGCAAAAGTTATGCATGAAGTGGTCAATAAGTGGGATAAAAGTTGAGAGAGGAGATGGGGAGTGGGGAGACAGGAGGAGGCGAGGGGACAGGTACAGAAGAGGAGCCCGGGGTCCACAGAGACACCAAGCGACAGAACGGCGAAGGGGCGGGGCAAAGTCAGTCAGATGCGGCCAGACGTTAAGTGGGGTCCTACGGCCAAATTGGGGAGGGGGACGCCGGAGGTGGGGACGGCTGCGACCCGGAATCCTTTTTCAGAGTCGTTTGTTTCCGGGGGGGATTGACAGATGTTACCGGGCAAGGCGGGCGCTTCGCAGAAAGGAAGGATGGGAGCGAGCCTGGGGGGGGGGGGAGAACTTACCTGCCGCAGCAGCTTCCACCTGGCGGCGCCCAGGGGCCCGCGAGACGCTGGCCCCGGCTCCCCGTCTACGAGCTGTCCAGCCGCTCCAGGACCGGCCCCCGCCGCTGGCGCCTCCATCTCGAGCTGCCTCTGTGTATGTCCTGCCAGGACCTGCCCGCCTGCCTCTCAGCTGACAGGACCTGCGGCTCCGGGGACTCAGAGCAGCCCAACCGCGTGGCCCTGGCAGCTGAAGCCGGCTAGGGCACGCGGCCCTTCCGGGTAAACTCGTCACCTCGGCAACCGCGAGCGAGGAGAGTGGCGATTGATTTATCACTACTTTCTAGTACCCCGCCCCATCCCGGGTGGCCATCTTGGATGAGGGCACGTCGAAACATGGCAAGGGTCTTCTGCCAAGGAACTGGAAGCGCGCGCCTTATGTTGCTTCCATTTGTCTGCTGCACTGTTTCTGGCTCAGAGGAAATCCGGGCAAAGTCCAGAAAGTAAAAAGCGAGTGCCCGAGAATAAGCGGAAAGCGAGCCCACACTAAAGATGGCGACTGCGGCGTTGGCGTCCCCCCGAAAAAGGAGCGTCGATTGCGGACGTTCCACTCGACTCTGGATTGAGCAAGCCTGCGTCGAGACGGTAGTCACGGCTGCGACTACTCAGTGTCGGTTTGCACACGATCTTGCTCCGCACTGAGGACAAGAAGAGGCAACCCCATGAGCTGTGTCTGCGAGAACTGACAGTGGCCCTGTCTCTCTGGTTTCCCCGTTTTCCCTAGGTTGTCTTGCCCTGGGACCCGTTCTTGGTTCCACAGCGAGCTCAGTTCTCATCCCGGTGTGAGGCTCTTGGCCGCCGCGTGCTAGGAAGAACTCGAACCTGGAACCTGCGGCTGGGCCTTGTTCCTCTCCATCCCGTGGCTTCGGATCCCTCCTGAGAGCCCCTCTGCCCCTCGTGCGGTCGGGAGGGGCCATTGGGAAGATCAGCTTCCCCCGTAGGAGACGCCTTTCTCCATTCTGACCCTCCAGAAGCCTTCATGCTTGGCGACGGTCAGTCAGTGTGCATTTATTAAGCACTTACTGGGTACTGAAGGCTAGGGAATAATAATCGCCAGCACTTAGGTGGCGCTTTAAGGTTTGCAAAGCGTTTGGACCTCACATCAGCCTCGAGAAGTAGGTGCTGTTATTTACCCCCATTTTACAGATGAGGAAACTGAGGCAGGCAGAGGCTAAGAGACTTGATAGGGTGGTGTCTGAATCAAGATTTGAACTTAAGTCTTCCAGATGTAGCATTCTATCTACTGCCCTGCCTAATTGCCCAGGAAAGTCAAAACTATTCTGCTGCTGATGTCTACCTCGATTGAGGGCAAAGTGGAGAGTTTCGGCTTTTTATGTACCCTGCTTTTTTAGGAGAAAAGATTTTTGCCCCCAAATCTGAATCATTACCCCAGCTGCCTACTGCAGAAGAATACTGGCATGATTCCACCCCAGATCTGCCAGCTGGAGAGCCCATCCATTCATGCTTGCCTTGAAGTGCTCCCAATGTTTCCTATTGGCATGTTGGTGATTCTGGGTTCTGGAAAGCCATGCCTACTGGTTAAAAGCTCTGGCCAATCTGTTATCCTGGAGACCTGAACAAGTAGGTTTGATTACTTGATTATACTCTAGGTGATGAATATTTTTGGCCACAGAAACTTCTTCTGAGGTGTGTAGAGAGTTTGTGATCCGCAGCAGTAGTATAAATGCCCTAAATAAATAACAGATCTTTTTTAAGTTGGGAGATCATTTACTGGGACGCTGCTATGTTCATGACACTGTTCAGCATTTTATCTCACAGCTGTGCTAAGGGATGCTTTGTAGAAGAGTAGTATTTGCCCTTTTGATGAGGTTTGGGGATAAACCTAGACATCTCTAACTTCTTTTCAGTTATCTTTCTAGATTTTTTTTTTTTGCCTATATAACCTCCCAGTCTTTGAGGAGGGGAGAAAAAGAATAGAGTTTTTTTTATTTTAAATAAATTTCCAACTTGCATTAAAGGATATAGATTTGTCGTAACCTGAGCTTTGACATCAACATTTCCCTCACTACTTGTTGCCCATTTCAATTCAACAAATGCTAACAAACCATCATAGGATACAAACCTGAAAGGGATCTTAGGGATAATTTTAACTGAATCTTATCATTTTAGAGATGAAAAAGATTCAGTGGACTTGTGACCTGCCCAAGATCACACAGATCAATAGCCAATTTCATGGTTCATGCTGAAATCTGATTCCCAGTTCAGTGCTCTGTTCACTAAAAGGCACTATAGAATGGGAAGGAATTTTTCCATTTTGTCTTTTGTCCACAGTGCCTTGTACATAATAGGAGCTTAGTAAGTATTGAATTAAATTTTTTAAAAGATGACTGCCTACAAGAAGTTTATATTTTATTGGGAGAGGGGGTTACAACTTTTCCACAGATAAAGAAACAAAAGGTAATTCAAGGATGGAAAGTGCATTCATAAGGGGACCAGGGGAGAGGAGACAATGAAGAGCAGACAGGGATCAAGAAACTTCACTTATTAAGTGGTACCTGAGCTAAACCCTGGAGGAAGATAAAGATTATAAGTTAGATGAAGAGGGAATTATTTCAAATTAAGTAATGGCTTGTGCAAATGCATGGAGACAGAGAAAAGAATATTTTGGGAAAGGCCTATTTAAATACAGTTTGGCTAGAATGTAGGTATGTGAAGGGGAATAATATGTAATAGGCTAGAGCCAGAATATAGAGCTCATAAATGCCCAGCTGAGTCCTAGACACAAAGCAGGGTCACTGGAAGTCGTTGGACAACAGCTATGTCACATCTGTACTTTAGAAGGATTATTTTGGCAGCTGTGAGAAGGATAAACTGAGGGGAAGATGGCCACTTGACCTGTTCCCTGCCTATCTTCTCTATGTATACCAAATATATGTAAAATCTTGAGAATTCAAAGCAGTTTATCCAGTGAAAGACCCATATATTATAAGATCTTAGAGATACAGTCATTTGTAACTTCTCAATTTTTTTTTGTAGGTTGTGGCTGTTCCAGTATAATTCCCATGTGGCCTCAGCTGGAGAGAATTGATTTTGCAAAAGAGACACATTCACCAAGAAAGAAATGTGTATTCTAAGAGAATTGTTGACCTTCCAAAACTGACATATGCATTTTTAGATCTCCCTCAACCTGTTAGCAAAAGTTGTTCATGATACAGTATTTAAACTTTATCCATTGGAGGCATGGTACTCTAGGAAGTGGATTAAGAACCGCCGATCTTAAATGTTTTCAAAATTCACTAGAATTACACCGTAACAACATTTGTGTCTCGATAATTCAAAAGTCAAAACAGAAAAAGAACTCTGACACCATGCATCAGAGAGCCAAATTCTTCCTCCAGACTCTGAAGTTTAGTATTGCTCACTTGGTAAAATACACACAGAAGCAGCCTCATGATCACCATTGCCTCATTGATTGTTGCCCTTGGATAAAAGTGAGAAAATGTCACAGCTTTAGGTGTTTGCAAAATAAATGCAAGAAATTGATATCAGGAAGAAACATCACAAGCCGGAGATTCTCCTATGCGGTATGAACTGTTTATACTAATCTCTTTGTAGACAAATTCCAGTTAAGAGATAAAGGATTGACATGCTGAGTTCTAGTACTCTTTCTCAATCACAGAATCTCAAAGGTACCAGACCAAGAATCTCCAACAAGTGACAATCCAGATATTGCCCTAAAACTCAACTGAAAAAAAAATGATGAGGATTTATTGGAGAGGCTGGAAAGTATTTTTAGCTACTTACACTACAACACACTGCTTTTACTATTTCTAGTCTTGTGTGTTACACACTGTTTTATATAGAAGACTTTGTTGATGTAGAAGACAGAAACTGTCTTCCACTTTTTTATAGTCATGGAGAGATATAGTAAGATATAGTAGAAAGAGCCCTCTTTGTGGAGTCAGAAAACCTGCTCTCTAGTCATCTAGAAAATGGAGTTAGTAACCCTTTCGTTACCTGCCTCACAGAAGTGTTAGAGCAAAGAACTTTGTGAAACTTAAACATGAACTGTTACTTGATTGTGAGTAAAGAATGTAGTAAACCTTGAATGGGAACTATTACTGTTAATTGGTATTTATTGAGTTATTCTAGATATAATATTTTATTATTATATAGCATAGTACTAGCATGGGAGAGTACTAAGAAGTTAGTTACCAGAAAAAATGTAATACATACAAAATCAAAGCTTTAAAGACCAGAGGTATGACTAGAACCTCCAGCTATGTTTTTATTTGGTGTTTACAGAGAGAAACAGGAAAAAAGTAAACTGCAGTCTCACTCTGATGTCCTCCTCAAAGGCCTTATGTTGTAGGTTTGTTTCTTAGGCAGTCACCCTTTACTCTGAAGACCCTTTGCTAGATCTACATATAAACCTTCTGACAAATATGAGACTGCTGTGCACTAAATTCCATTCCCTCCTTAAGTGTTACAACCCAATGATGATTATACCTCTGTCCCAAAGGCATCACGATCTTTCATATGGAATTATTAGGAAAAATTTTTAAAAGAATGTGGAGGTGGAGAATTAACTAAAATGATATTTTACATAACGTCACAAAAGTATTTTAAGGATTTACTTGTATTTGATGGTTAAGGTTTAAATACACTGACCCTTTATAGGATTTATAGTCAGTGGCACATGTTTAGCACTCCTTTTGTTTTGTTTCTTTTATATGTGCAAGTCTTATCTCCCCACCTAAACTGTAAGTTTGATGGTAAGGACTCTTTTTTATGCATCTTTTGTATTCTCCTATGGCATGAGCATGGGCACATACATAGGTACTCAATGATTACTTATGTTATAGTATTTTCAAGCTTGAAGAAACCATATTATCAGCTAGCCCAATTTGCTTTTAAAAAATAATTGAAGAATATTAGGCCCAGAGAAGTTAAGTAATTTGCCCAAAGTCACACACTTAAATAGCAGAGCAAGGACTAGAAGCCAGGTCTCGTGACTCCAGTCCATATTCTTTCTACCACAATGGCTTTAATGAACTTTAATCAGTCAACAAGCATTTTTAAGGACGTACTTTGTGCTGGGAACAAGGAATATGAAAACACATTTTTATCATATTTGGTTCTTTATCTTGTATTTTATACCAACTTTCCATGTTTTGCTGAGAAGAGTTAAAAATGTCCTAACCACTCCATTAGTTTTAGCAATATGATACACATTTCCTCTTATCCACAGCACAGCTTCACTCATCCTCACTTAAGCTATAAAGAGATAGGAAGGGTTGTATAATGCCGTGAAACAAGTTGACTTATCAGGATATTAATCATATTAAATAGACTACTAAAGTATTTTTTACCTGTTTAGACTAGAGAGGTAGTTATCAACTTACCCTAAATAGTAATGATGATATGTATCTTTCAGCACACAGTAACTGTCAGCTGAAAGAACACAATAATTCTCCTTAGTAAATTTGTTTCCTTTTTGTGCAAGGGACAGTGATAGATGCTATAGCTATAGCTACAAAGAAAGATAGGACAAAAGACTTTTTTTCCTAGTCTATTACAGCATCATGGATGGAAGACACATACAAATAATTATCACACAGGAGAAATCCCTTTTATCTGAGAATGTATGGGAAGGAGGCGTCTGAGTTAGGCCTTGTTCTAAGTATGAGAGGTGTTGTGAGAAAAAAGCACAGACACAGGAAAGGTACAAGAGTGGAGATAAAGATCTCAGTTCGTCTGGACCAGGGTGCAGAACCTGCAGCCTTGAGGCCACATATGGCCTTCTAGATCTAAATTTTACAGAACATTCTGTAAAATTTGGATTCAGTCAAAAGGCCACACAAAGATCTAGAAGGCCACATGTGGCTTCAAAGCCAATGGTTCCCTGCCCCTGGTCTGGACCGTACTTTATATCAATATGATGGAGTACCTTGAATACCAGGATCAGTCATTTGTAATTTAGTAGACATTGAGGAGCTACTAACAGTTTTACATTACTGGAAGATTACTCAGGCAGTAATTTAAAGGATGAATTGGAGAGGAGATAGGGTGGAGGCAGGAGAAAACCATTATAGTATTCTAGGCAAGAAAAGAGGAGAGACTAGGTTGGTGGGCCAGGAGGAAAGGGTTGACCTGAGAAACATTGTGCAGATAGAATTGGAAATTGTTTTACTAATTGAGCCGACATACACAGTGCAAGGAAGACAAACTCAATTGTGCTACAAGGGAGAGCTTACTTATCTGGGGGAGGGGAGGGGAGGGTCAGTGAAAGAGGTGATAGTATCTGAGTTGAGACCTGAAAAGAGGGAGAGGAATCAACCATCAATTGATCAAACAGTGCTGAGTGCTGGGGATAAAAAGAGGCAAAAATAGTCACTGCTCTCAAAGAGCTTGTATTTTAATGGTAGAGACATTGTGCAAATAAATACAGGGTATGCACAGAGCAGATAGTAATCTCAGAGGAGAGGATGTCTTGTAAAAGAGGAGATTTGAGCCAAATATTGAAGAAAACCAAGGAAACTAAAAAATAGATGAGGAAAGAAAGCATTCCAGGCGTGGGGGGCAGCCAGTACAAAGGCATAGAGAGGAAACATATAGTGTCCTATACAAGGGACAGCAAAGAGGCCGATTAAGCTAGATTGTAGTGTATAGGAAGAGTAGGCTATAAATGCTTTATATTTGTTCCTAGTCACTGAAATCTGTTGAATGAGAGATAACAGGAGAGGGAGGATATAAGCAAATCTAGGCTTGAGTAAAATCACTGGCAGCTGAGTGGAGAATGGAATTGGAAGGGGGAGAAGCTTGAAACAGGAAGACCAGTTAGAAAGTTTTTGCAAGCCAAGTAAGAAGTGTTGAGGGGGGCGGCCAGGTAGCACAGCGAGTAAGAGCACCGGCCCCAGTGTCGGGATGACCTGGGGATCGAATCCAGGCTCAGATACTTAGCACCACACCCAGAAATAACTGGCCATTTAACCTTCAGCAAGTTACTTAACCCCAATTGCTTAATTTAAAAAAAAAGTGTTGAGGGCCTGAAGTAGGTTAGTGACTGTAAGTGGAGGAAAGGGGATGTATAGGAGAGATGTTTTGAAAGTAGAAATGGGATGATTTGGCTATGGATTTGATTTTTTTTTTTGCTTTTTTGAAGGGGGGAAGGCAGGGCAATTGGGGTTAAGTGACTTGCCCAAGGTCACATGGCTAATAAGTGCTAAATGTCTGAGGCCAGATTTGAACTCAGGTCCTCCTGACTCCAGGGCTGGTGCTCTATTCACTGTACCACCTAGCCGCCCCAGGATTAGATTTTTTTGAAGTGAGAGTAGTAAGTTGAGAATGTCACCATGTTTGTGATCCTGGGTAACTGGGAAGGTGGTGGCACCTCAGGTAGCGACAGGAAAATTGAGGGGAGGGAGGAGAGTTGGGGGGAAAGATAATGAGGTCTGTTTTGGAAAAACTTGAGTTTTAGATGCTTATAGGATATACAGCTCAAAGATATCCAATAAGCAGTTACCAAGACTGGATGTATCCATCTGGGAATCATCTACATGTAGATGATAGTTTAACTCATAGAAGCTGATGAGATCACCAGTTGAGAGAGTAAAAAGAGAAGGCCCAAGACAATCTTGGGGTAGGAGTGGGAAGAGAAGAAGGAAGGCAGCCACATTCAGTGAGCGTGACGTGGATTGATACTCAGCAAAGGAGACTGAGAAAGAGTGGTCATAGAAAATGGGTCAAAGATACAGTTGTCCCTTCTGCATACTGGGAGTTAGGGTGCCCCAACAATCTGGAAAACCCATATAAAAAATTTTGGCCTTCTCTTCATAACAGAAGTATGATTTTTTTTTCCTTTTTCTTTTATGGGGTATTTACAGTAGCTTATAAAAATTTGGGTTAAGTATTTGGTCATGGGCTATATTATACAATATTACATACATATTTTATGTATTTCTGAGTTTCTAAAGTTTTTCTGTGTCATTTTTGCCTGTCATCTGTGACTTCCACAAAACCCCCAAAAATTCACATTTAATTTCTTATGCTGACCTGCTATATATATCAAAACCGCAAGGGGGAAAATTTTTGCAATTTGGAAGGAATAATTTGTAATCCCAGGATATGTGTGGGTGAGTGGGAGAGTAATAGTGGCATCACCAGAAATAGAGAAGTCAGGAAAAAGGATAAGTTTTGGGGAGAGGGTTATAAAAATTCAGTCTTCGGCATGTTAAATTTGAGGTGTCCTTGGAATATCTAAGAAATCTACTTTTGAAAACATAGGACTGGAATCCTATTGATTGAGGGGTGTTTATACAGATGATGATTGAAGCCAGGGAAGAATATGGGAGTATGAAAGTATGTGAATATAAGTATGGAAGATAGTCCCAATGAAAAGAGTGTAGTGAGAGAGTTGAAGTGGACCAGGATAGAATCTTGAGATACTGAGCTTTAAGGGGCAAGAGAAGAATAAAGAGCAGGCAGAGATTGGAAGAGAATCAGGACAATTCAGCTTTGTTCAGTTGGTTACGCCATAGAAAAAAATCAATTAAATCACAGTAAGGGCACAAACGTCCCAACTACACAACTTAATGATCAGTGCTGAGTTCTAACTGGGATCAGATTTGGGTTCGTGTGTAACAAAATCCAGTTCACTTAGATGCCCCTTCTTGTGGCCTGCAGGTCTGTTTTTCACCTTAATATGTTACAATTGCAACATAAGCTTCTAGTCAGCCGCTGTTTATATTTTTGATGTTTTGTTTATTTATATCAAAAGCTATTGAAGCCTAGTGAATATAGAGAATTATTTAAGTATCTTAGTGAAAATAGATGGTTTCACTTTTCTTTTCTTCCAAAATAAACTCTGGCTTGTATAAAAATTCTGATGGCAGTTGCATTGATTAGAAAATGGCTCTGTACTAAGATTTCCTTTATTTTGGGTAGACCTCGTAAGTGATCACATAATAAAAATTATCTAATTGTTTATATATTTAAAATAAATCAGCAATTTAGAATACTATAGAAAGCCTTAAATCTAGTTTGATTTTGGTTAGGAAATAATTTTGCCTCGATTTTTTCCCTTCATCTTGTCCGTTAAGCCAGAATCAGGTGTAAATTCTGCTAAAAGTATAGACATTGGATATATCTCTATAACTTTGTACCTCAGCCATGATCCTAATGTGAATCAGATTGAGTTTAACCAAAATCTAAAATGTCTGCCAAAAATGGAAAATATAAAGTAAACATATAAAAAGGATATTGGGGGCCAAACGCATTCAGTTTTTTTATGTTTTTATCTTGTCATATTGTATCTTTGTAGTTTTTAGACTGTAAACTCATCATGGGCAAAAACTGTATTTTTTGCTTATATTTTTGTACCACACCTAGTAAGATATGATGTGCACACTAGTCATTCAATGAAGATTTGCTGGTTGTAGAGTTAATTACTGAAGGACAAATGGCTACTTTGGCATTTGTCATCATTGTAATTGTCATCTTTGGCGAAGACCCATGGTTGGAAAGCTTGGCTAGATTGGTTTCTTCTGCTGAAGGGCACTCATTCCTGGACAGGTTTAATAGAATGTTAAACTGTCAGGCTCATCATTCACTAGGCAGTTGAGATTTTTTTTCCCCCCTGTCTAGAACTTTGATGACATATATGTCCATTTATGTGGCTCTAGATGTCAATTCAAGTTTTTTATTTCTTTGCTATTCCTATCTCCTCTAAGAACATTGATGGCAGATTCTCAGTCAGTAGGCACTTATTAAGCTTTCATTTGTGTCTCTGCTAATTTTCTTTAATTCTTCCATTATTTCACTGATTTTTCCTTACATATGGTGGATGCATTTTTCTCAAAAATGAAAATAAAAGGGATGTTCCATTTTGCAAGGCAGTAATTCACCTTTTGAACAGATAAACTGCTCTGCCTTTGGCTGCTGCTTATCCCAACAAGGGAAGCAAATTATTGCTGATGAGGAGGTGGGGTAGGGCAGACTTCTTATGTTATAACTGTTTTATTGTGAGTAAAATGATGGTGAGCTTTTATTAGTAAAGATAAAGTGTCCTCCTCTCCCTCCCTGCAGTGCTTCCCCTTTCATACTTCAGTATTTGTAAAAACTCAATAGATGCCTCTAGCTCTCTTTCTCTCTACTATCCCACCCCTGACTGAGTGTTAAATATGTAAAATACATGGGATTTCTTTTTCTGCTTAATCTCCTGTAAACATTGCCCATGGTGTTTCTGCACACTCTCAAGCGGAGTGTGGGTCTTAGCTACACTTCTGCGCTCCTCGTCCTTTGGAATTATTGATGTAAAAGAGCACAGCAGTATTCTAGCTGCTAAGTGTCCTGTGCTTCCTTTTTTGTTTGAATTTTAAAATGAGATTTCTGCATCAACACAGGACTGTAGAAGGAGGATTTTCTCGGGGGGAGGAATTAGGAAAGCCTTTTCAGAACTCTCAAAATACTTATAACTTCATTAGGTGTTCCTAGCATTATAAAACTTACATGAAAAGGAAACAAAGGATTTTTCTTTAGAAAGGAGACAATTTTACTAGTTTAAAATAATTTGACTACTCTAGTAAAATATTTATTACAGGATCTTCTGAATACTGAACAAGAAAACACAAAATCCCTTTTAATAAATTACAAGGATTCGATGGAAAGATTCAAGAAGAAAATAGAAGCATCCTGTGACAAATACTTACCTACTTTGGACAACTTAGAGGTCAGTAGGATACAATTTATTTCCCTCCTTAGAAAATAATCTTTGGCACTGTAGACCAAGAAACAAATGTATGTTCAGCACTTGATACCTTGTGCTGCTAGCAACCAGCTACATTTACAGGCCAGTGTTTTGTTTTGAGCCAAAGGATAGTCATTGCAACACATAAAATGAGTATGATGTGATTTTTTTTTAATGTTAAAGATGAAACCAGAACAAAGCTCCAAAAGTTTCTGAGTGTAAAAATAGGTCACTTTTTAGAGTTAGTTTTATAAAAGAAATAATTATCATGTTTAACTATAATGTCTAAAGTTGAACTCTGATTTTTAAAGTAATGCTAGTAGACTGTAGTAGCAATGTTAATTCATGGCAAGAGCACCATTAAAATAAAATTAATGTTATTTAAACTGCTTTGTGATGTTCCTATCTCAAAAGCATCCTTGGTATTTTTAATAATGTTTAAAAGCATTGTACAAAAGGAAACACTTAAAATATATTCTGACTATCCAGCTTAACACTGTTATTTCATTGTTATTTTAAAATTGCTACAGTTAATAGCAATCACTTGCATGAAGCACCGATACTCACCCTGAATATTTTTCAATGAGATATTAACTGTGTATCTTAAATAATCCTGCTTCGGGCACATACCCTCAAGCAGTGCTGTACAGTCTAGTGACTTGTAACAATTGATGTGTCTTTCCCAGACCTCCCTTGGTACTCATTGGTAAGAGGATGAGATGTTCTCTTGGAGACTCAGAATGAACCATTGGAAAATTTAAAGAGCCACAGCTCCCTGCAGGAGTAACAGAACTGCTTGTGGGAATTCAGAAAATGAATTTCTTCTTTCCTATAAGTTCTTTGTAACCAGAAGTTTTCTTTGTATTATACAATGATGCAATGTGGCTAGATTTGGGGTTTCACATAAAATGAAATTTGAATTCATTGAGTTTCATTGAGTCTCCAATACTAATTTTCCTCATAATGTAGTGAAGGAACCCCAAAGTCAGAAGGAGCTTTGAGTCTCTGTCTTCTGCTGTCCTAACCCTTGTGCAAGTCTCTACATCTCAGTATCCTCACTGGTTTAAAAAAAAAAATAGGGTGATGATAGTCATGGCCACATAGGATGATGATGAGAAAAATCCTTTGTAATTATGAAATACAGATTGGTACATGAAGCTCACTGATTCCCTAAATATACACAAGGAACATAAAAAGAAAGAAACATATGATGTTTTCTAGAAAACCCTTTATTTAGTATATGTTCATATACTTCTACATTGGTGGATCTATGTTTTTTCATGAAATCTAAGTGTTTGCAATATCCTACAAATCCTACAAACTGAATAGCTTATTTTATCAGATCAATAAAGGGATGTATTTACAAATTGAATCAGTTTTGCACTTTTTATGGCAACCCTTTTTTTTTCACTTCTCAGGTTAGATTTGGTGATTTTATTTATTATGAAGAAGATGGTTGCATACTTCGTTTAAGACTTGGAGATGGTAAACTTATTTTTTTTTCTTTTTTACATGCTTTAATTTTTCAGATCTTTCTTGGAAAATATAAATGTTCAGTGATGAAATGTATACAGTGGTAGAAATAGAGGAGCTATGTAGGCAAAATGGACTCTACATTATTATCTTTTCAAAATAACTTAATTTTAAGTGTGTATATTTTACAGTATTTTAATATCTAAATTTGGCTATAGCAGTATTAACAAGAATATACTCTAGCCACAGCATAGGTGCAAATAGAACCTTTTCATAAATTGGTTTGTTTATTACATTTGCGATTATTTAAATATAAATTTATGAGCTTATCCCTAAATGCTATATATTCTCATCCCAGTTAAGTAAAAGTCACATGCCATCAATTCTGAGGAAAAACCAAATATATTTGCTTTTAGAAGCAGATATTTATCTTGAGATCTAAAAATGTGAAATTTCTCTTGGAAATAAAATGTATAATTTAGTGTCTGGTCTATGATATATATTTTTCTTTATGTCCTAGGTATTAATAATTGTGAAGTTTTACTTCATTTGGAAGAGCTTTCATTATATAATGCCTTTGTTGAACGTATCAGGATTTCTCCCGGGGAGGAGTACATGGCAGCCAGCATAAAAACCTCTGATTCTGAAGAGTCTACGTGTGTAATTGTTAAGCTTGGCAAGTATCCAGAAGTGGAGGACTTCATTCCCAATGTGTTCAGTTTTGGTAAGCCACTAGCAGACGTGTTCTCTCCTTAAAGGCAGCATCCAAAAGGGTAAGGGCAGAATTTATTCACTGAACAAATATTTATTGCATGCCTACCATGTACAGTGATTCTGTAGAATTAAAATATAATAAGATGGGCTTTGCTGTCATGAAACTTGCATGGGAAAATAAGACATACACAAAATAACTACACAAATAATTATAATATAGGGTAGGAAGTAAAAGCATAATAAAAGAGGCACCAAGTCTAGAGAAAAGAAGGACTTATGCTGCCTAGGGATAGACTTACTCTACTAGAGAGATTCAGAAGGCTTCATGGAAGAGTGGGCATTTGAACTAGGCCTTAGAGGATGGATAAGAATTGAAAAGGCAGAGCTAGGAGGGAAGGACCTAGTAGTATCTTTGACCTAAGCATAAAGAAAGGTGAATGAAATTTAGGGGATTGTGAGGAGTCTCTTTTAGCTGGAGCTTAGAATACATAAATAGGAGTAGTGAGATAGAAGTCTGAAAAGATAGTTTGGGATTAGATTATGGAAGCCCTCTTAATTGTCAGACTAAGAAGTTTTGACTTGGGAAGCGATTGAACGTTTTAAAGCAAAAGAATTAGATGATCAAAGCTGTACTTTAGGAAGATTGATCAGATGGCAGACTGTAGGATGGGTTGAAGTGAAGAGAGAATAAAAAGACTAGGGAGAGGAATTAGTTAGGCTGTTGTACTAGTCCAGAGAAGAGGAAATGAGGATCACTAACAGGTCATTCAGTTTCATGCATAGATATGAAGTATCTGCTATATGTAAGTCACTGTACCCCAGGGTGGGGCCACAAAACCAAAAACAAAATAAGAATTATTGCTCTCAAACACCTCATTTTCTTTCTTTCTTTTTTTTTTTGCTTTTTGGAGGGCAATCCTGGGATTTTGGAGGGAAAAGATCCTGGGGTTAAAAGATCCTGGAAACCCAGAGTGTTACCACAAGGCATATAAAGGGCAAACCACCCTTTAAAAAAAAAAGAATGGAATCTATAAAATTCTAGATTATTAAAGAGACATCTGTTAACATCTAGAAAAGGAAACAGAGAGTGAAAGGACTAGTATGGTGTCATCAAGAACGGGTCATTCCACATTAACCTGATTTCTTTGACAGGGTTACTAAATCAGGAGACCAGGGAAATACTGTAGGTATCATTTCCCTAAATGTTAGTAATGCATTTGACAAAATCTTCATGCTGTTTTTGAGAAAAAGATGGGGAATTATGGATTAGAAAGTAAGTAATCTATCTATAATATGACAGATTTGGAACTGATTTGAGTGGCTTGATTTCAGAGTAGTCTTTAATGACATGATGACAACTTAGAATAAAGGCAGTGTGATACATTGGAAAGAATGCTGGCTTTCTCAGTGTCTGAATTTAAAACCAGGCTCTAAGACTACTACTTGTGTTACATTGGGCAAGTCACTTAAAGCTCTTGGGCCTCAGTTTCCTCATCTGTAAAAATAAGGAGTGTGGACTAGATGACTTCTAAATTCCTTCCAACCGTAAGTCTATCCTATGACTGTCTCAAGGATATGTACTTTTGTTTTGTACTATTTAACAATAAAAAATTGAAAAAGTAAGATAGTCTCTGCTTTGAAGGAACTCACAAGTCTAATTGGGAGAGATAGCAAATAAAGTTTAACTGCAGGATGAATGTCAAGACCCAGGGATCCTTAGGTTACATCACTCAGACTTAGACTTGGGCTCAAAAGATAAGCTACAAATATAGGATTGAGGAAGCATGGTTGGGCAGCAGCCCTCAGGAAAATATCCAGGAGGCCCTTTTCTCAGTAATATCTCTACTAGACCTATGCAGCAAAGAAATAAAAGAAAAGGAAAGGACCTGTCTGTATAAAATCATTGTAGCAGCTCCTTTTCTCAGTCAGTTAATAAATATTTATTAAGTGTTTATTATATGCCAGACACTGTGCTAAGTGCTGCCAAAGAAGTGGAAACAAAGAGGGTGCCCATCAATTAGGGAATCATGATATCTGTATATAATGGAATGTTATTATACCTTAAGTGATGACAAAATAGTTTCAGAGAACTTGGGAAGACTTTTAGGAACTCATACAGAGTGAAGTGAATATAACCAGGAAAACAATTTACATAGTTAACAACAGCATTGTAAAGAAAAATTACTTTGAAAGACTTAAGCAGTTTTATCATTGCAATGGCCAACCATGATTCTAGGAGACAGATGAGAAGGCATGCTGCCTAAGTCCTGAAAGAAACTTAATGGACTCTGAGTGCAAGATTAAACATAAATTTTTGCTTATGGAAAATTTGTAGACTTGTTTTGCTTGATCGTGCTTACTGGTTATGAGGATTGTGGGGTTTTGGTTTTTTTTTGGAGGAGGTAGCCAGGATTTCAGGGAGAAAGGGAGCTACCAACAAGGTTGCCCCCCAAAAAGAAGATAATAAAGAAAAGACAGTCACTGAATCTTTTTTTAAATGCACAAAAGAGAATAGTTCAGAAGGAAACAGACAAGTAGTATAACTTTGAAAGTAATAAGTTGATTATATCCTTTTTTTAAAGCAAGCTCTATGTAATAGGGATTCATGTTTTTACGTGTAATCCTATTTTTGTTCTATTTTGTATATAGAAATATTCTTTTTTGTTATAGTTAAATTCAGAATTTTAAAAAATTATTTTTAAAAATCTAACCAGGGGGCAGTTAGGTGGTGCAGTGAAGAGAGCACAGGCCCTGGAGTCAGGAGGATCTGAGTTCAAATGTGGCCTCAGACACTTAACACAAACTAGCCCTGTGACCTTGGGCAAGTCACTTAACCCCAATTGCCCTACCTTCCCCCCTCCAAAAAGCAAAAAGAAAAATCTAACTGGGAATTTTTGTGGACTACCAAGTTCAATATGAGTCAACAATTTTATATGATGGTAGGGCACATTGAGAGACAGTATCCAGTCATCATGAGGAGACAATCTCTGCACTATGGAATCTGTTCAGATCTAGGTACCATATTTAAGAAGAAGATAAGTGGAAGAAAATCTGCAGGTGGGTAACCAGGATGGTGAAGGACCTTAAGTTCATGCAGTTAAAGGAATTGGGGATGTTTAACCTAAATTGGGGACAAAGATAAGCTAAGATTCAAATATATCTTTTAAAGTTGGATTTGAAATTGAGTAACTAGAAATATGATGGTGCCATTAACAAAATAAGAAAGAAAAAAGATATTTTAGAATATTGTGATTAATTAGTTTTAAATTGTTGAATTAGAGTTACATTAGGATGGCCAGTTTGAAATAATCAGGAAATAGTTGAAAATGTTAATATATAGTCTAGAAAACAAGTTGGAGCTGTAGATAAAGTTGAGAGTCATCCATATGGAAATCATTAATAAAACTAATAGAGGAACTGCCCACATTATCATACTTCCTACTTAGAGAGGGCTTAGTTCTATAGTTTCTTTTGAGGGCTCTGTGCCAAGAGTGGGGAACCTGAGGCCTCAAGGTCACTTGTGGCCCTCTGGGTCCTCAAGTGCAGTCCTTTAAATCCAAACTTTACAGAGCAAACCCCCTTAATAAAAGGATATGTTCTCTAAAACTTGGACTCAGTCAAAAGGCCACACCCAAGGACCTAGAAGGCCACATGAGGCCTCAAGATCACAGGTTCCCCATTCCTGATCTGTGCCCTCCTGTGAACTTAAACCTGGGTTCATTATGGAAGACATGACAAACTTTCATTTTTATAACTTTTCATATATTTTATTGTTAATTCATAGCATCTTAAATTAATTCATTTATTAATAAAATGTGAAAAGTATGCTGCCTCATTATGTTCCATAATAGATGTAGTAGAACAGTAGTCTCGAACTCAAAGAGAAACAGTAGTCCCTCAGCCACATATAAGGATCTCCAAGGGCTGCCTCAATTACATTTTTTTTATTTTTATAACTTAACATTGAATGCTAAATATAACCTCGTCAGCCTCCCATTTCTTCTTCTACCATCATAAGTATTTTTCCCCGTTGTACTTTTTTTAATCCCCATTTTTCCTTAGGTGTGGTTCCTGCTATCTATACCCTAAACAGTTTGCCAGTCCTGAGAATTAGAAATGAGAATAAAAGATCCAGTTTTTCCTCAGTCATCAAGTTAGAAGTTTAGGTTTAAACCCAGTTCCAGTTTCATTCTGATCCCTAAATCTAGCCCTCCTCTGAAACCAAATGTGTTTTCTTTTAAAACTGATCAGAATTCTAAATCATTCAATCCTTTGTGCTTTCTTGAAAAGTCTCTAGTAAGAAACTCATCATAAATAACAGTAAGTACTTGAGAATACATGCAGAGGCACTGGTAGTTCATTCCATAGAAGGCTCTCTGGCTTATTGATTTGTCACCCTGGATGAGGCTCATAAATTCTCTCAGCCTCAGTTCCCTCAAATGTAAAGTAGGGATAAAATTACCTTACAGGTTATTCTGAGGATCAGATGAGAAAACATGTGGAAAAGCCCTTTGCAAACTTAAACATGCTATATAAATGTCTGCTGCTATTATTGTTATCTTGGTTCAGTGTAATCAAGTTCACTTTAACTTTTAATTTCCAAGGATAGACTCCCAAACAGAATGACTATTGTGCTTTTCTGTTATAATGTAGTAGTATTTCATCACTTAATTTGTTTTCCTTTCAGAATGGGCACAGGCTGGCATTTTATTATACACTTGCCAAAAGAACCTTCGATGTTGTAATGTATTTCGAACTAGCTTTGGGAATAAAAAACATACTGAATGCATCTACACAGAACAAGATCCAAGGTACTGGAATAATACAAGTGAAGAAAAGCTTTTTTTTTTCTTTTTTTGGCCAAATGTGAACTTAATATCCCCTAAAGTAACTTCTTAAATTTAAACAGTATAAAGTATCTTTGTACTCCAATTATTTATTTTATTTGAAGAGGTCTTTTTTTTTCTTTGAGTGAATTATTTTGACCATAGCAGCTCATAAGACAAGCTGCTAAAAAGTATAGAGTTTATGATTTCATCATTAGCAAAAGTACCCACACTGAGGGAACCACACGTCTTTTGAAAAGGGCAGTTTCCATGGTATCTATCAAGTGTGTACCATATACACTTACTGCCAAGCTTTTGGTCTGGGAAAAAAATTTCTCATTGGAGATTTGATTTTCTCGTAGATTATCCAATTCATTTTTTCTCCATTTTACAGATAAGGAAACTGGCTGAAAGAGCTTCAGTGACTCACCCAAATTTACATGACCAGATAGTGACAGAGCCAGTGTTAAATCACTAGTCTCTTGATTCCCAGCCCTGTGTTATTCTACACCATACTTCCTTGGGTTGTGTTTCTGCAGTTCTGTTTGCCTAACAGTTTTACCATCACAGTGTGGTTTAGACGGCCAGAGAAGGAGCTACTTAAGTAGTATCTCTCTCTCTCTTTCCCTCCTGCTGTGCTTGATTTGTAATCTCTCTCAGCTTTCACTGTTCTCTGTTACTTAGCTATTCTGTTAGATTTGCAAATGTCAAGGTCTTTCCCAGGGCAAAGTGCCCCTTAGAGAGAGAATGACAATTTTCATGCCATGCAGACAGATCGGTTTCTCTTTTTCTCCAGAAAACTCCTGTTGTACCTACTCATATTTTCTCTTTTATATTGGGGATAATCCCTGCTGTGGGTGGTGACCAAATACAACCATTATGTTGTTCCCAGTGATCAAACTCTAATCTGCTGAATACTCACTCAGTGTCCTTTTACAAAGTAATTGTTCAGGAAGAAAAGCTGGTTTTTTGCTAAATTGATTACAGAGCTAGTTTTATAGCCATCTAGCACACTATCTTCTCTTTGAAGGTTCCAACTTTATAAATTCTAAGAGTATGGTTTGACTGAATTGGATTGTCAACAAGGAATACCATTGATTTTAACAGAGACTTGATAATCAACTTCCATTAAAATAACTAAGCAAGTCAGTTTCCAAGTATGTGTTATACTCTTAGATGTTTATAGAAAAATAAAGCAAACAGTGAGTTAAAGAAAGCAAATTTCCCTCACTAAACACTTGCTTACCTAGCTAAGACTACTTTTCTATATGAGAATGAAAAGTAAGGAATTCTTCATAGTAACTATCTAACCTATCTACACCAAAGCCCAGGACAACATGCAACACTACTGGTGGCATTATCTTCAAGTAAGAATGATAATAACATCAATTAATTTTAAATATGAAGTGTCTCTTTTCCCAAAACTTAAACTTTTTAAGATATTGATCTCAGGTACAGCCAAAACTGGTGAGATAATAAGTTCAAAATGGCAATAGCCTTCACTTTTAGTTATTGTACACAAAGACTGTGCTATTCTCTTGAATTCAGACTTCAAAGTGGACACATTGTTAAACTGCAAATGCTTAGTTACTAAATAATATTTCTTCCTTCTGGGCTTGATAGAATTGTGTATGTCAAGGGAATTGATAATTAAGTATTTAACAGTTGGAGAGCAGCCCAAAATATGATATAATAGTCATAAATCTTTTGTCAGTTATAACCAGAAAAGCAAAACATCACTTCCACAAAATTCATTACTTATTTCTTTCAGATCATTCTGGAGTTTCTGTTAGTAGTTTTAATTGTCCTTTGTTTTCTACCTTGACTCTGGTTTTCCCTAGAGAATTTTATTTCCCCAGTACTTTGCCAAGTTTTCTTTTAGTCAATTCCTTATGATTCTGTACAGTTGCCCAATCCCTGCCTACTTGTTTCCATCATTTCCTTCCATTCAGGATCAAGCTGTGGCTATCTTACTAAAATTCTTGACTTTTTCACCAAGTATATTTTTCTTAATGAGGTCACAGAAAAAGACCTTGCCATAAGTCAGCCTCAGACAGTGACTAGCTGTGTAACACTGGGCTAGTCATTTTACCTCTGGTTGCCTCAGTTTCCTCATCTGTAAAATGGGGATAATAACAACACCTCCCTCCCAGAGTTATTAGAATCAAGTTAAATAATAATTATAAAGCCCTTAGCACAGCTTGTTTCTCTCCTTCCTTCCTAACCATAAGTACTTTGTCACTGTAGGAGCTAGAAAGAGAGGGTTAATGCAGATTTCCAATAACTGAGTTCTTCCCAGTACACTTGATGAAATTACATATTGTAAGAGACAGGTGAAAGAGAAAACTAGTTTTTATCATAATACTTTGTAAAGTGTGTCCCCTTTCAGATTTTGAGTAAATCCTTTTGTACTTTGGCAAGTGGGACCTTGATTGGGTCACACCCTGAATGACATTCACAGATGGTGAGGGAAGCTAAAGAAGTTTTTATAACTCTTGCTCCTTTAGGATGTATGAAGTAGTACCAGTAAGTATGATGGAATTATAGAGTAGCTAGCCATTAGCTGAAGGACCAGTCACTCCCCTGATGGCCTTTAAAAAACCAACCATCTCTGCAGATAAGCAGTCTATAAGAAGACTGATAAGGGAGTCAAGATATTTAAGAAGAAAGCCAACTATGAAAGAAGACCCTAGATCTTGAGAGGAAATCACTTCCAGTCTTTTCCATTGCAATTCTTAGAGTTTAGTGAGTGGTAGGAGAGAATTTCTCTCTCTCTCTCCCCCACCCCCCACTGGAAACAGTACCTGGCTATGGAACAACTCACCCCATTAGAGGTACTGTGCCCAGCAAAGAGCAGGCTCAGAAAGTCCATTTAGGCAGTTATCACTCACCGACAATCAGGAGTTGAGCTGTGATACAGTGCCCAGAGGGCAGCAGCATGAAGATATCACAAGGAAAAACATTGCTTCAGCAGTCAAAGCATGATTCCCCTTCACTATGTGTGATCCCTAGCGTGTGCCTAGTGAATTCTGCATGAGTATTCACTCTTTCCACTGATGATGTGTGTATTTGCAAAAGAATACACTGCAGCTTTATGGTGTAAATGTTTTGTTTCTACTTTACTTCTGTGCCATTTTAGTATATGCCTTTACTTTGAACTGTGTGTCAACTGGCTAATTCTTGAAAGTAAGCTCGTTGACAGGGGGTTTTGAGCTATGTAATTTTAGCAGGGCATACCCCCAGTATACCTTGAACTTGGTGCAGTCATAAGAACATAGATTTAGCACTGAAAGGGATCTCAAAGGCCATCTAGTCCAACCCCTTCATTTTACAGATGAGGGAATCACTGCTCCCAGATGTTAAATGACTTGCCTAAACTCACACAGGTAATAAATAAGAGAAAGGTTTTAAACCCAGATCATCTGACTTCAGAGTCTTCTCTTTCCTTTTGCCCTTTGAGACCCACCCTACAATTGTGAATTGAGGGGAGAAGTAGCCATAGAGGGGTACTGCACCTCTTCTGCAGTCATTTAATACTAATTTATAGTAGTGAAAATTGACAAGATACATACAAGATAAATTGGATTTAATTTCAGAGGAAAGGAACTAAGGGGGACCAGGAAAGGATTCTTATAGAAGTTGAGACTTGAGCTGAGATGTAAAGGAAACTAGAGAAGCTATGAGGTGGAGATAAGGAGTGAGGGGACTCCGGGCATGGCAGACGGCCTATGAAAAACACTGAGTCTGGAGATGTGGGTGTCATGTGCTATCCACAGAGGTCAGTGGACTGAGTATTTGGAGGAGATTAAGGCATAAGAAGACTTTTCAGATGAGGGCAAGACCAGGTTTTAAAAGCCAAATGGAGAAATTTTTATTTGATCCTGGAGGCAATGGGGAGCAAATGGAGCTAATTGAATAGAGAGGTAAGCTTGAAAGAGTCCAGGTGTAAAATGACAAGGGCCTGCATCCGGGGTAGTAGCAGTATTAGATGAAAAAAGGAGGCATATATGAGAGATGTTACAGGGTAGAAGTCACAAGGCTTGGCACCTGATTGGATGGTTGGGAGGAGGGAGGGAGGTGAGAGAGTGAGGAGTAGAAAATTGTCACTAGGCATCTAGCCTGGGGGACTGCAAGGATGGTGGTAACCCTCAATAAAGGAAGAGCACTGCCTGGAGAATATGTGGTGAAAAACTTTGGGATATATCTGCTCAATGTCTAAATCAGACACCAAGCATATCTTAAGTACCTACTAGGCCTTGAAGATATAAAGAATGAAACTGTTCTTATTCTCGAAGACCTTATATTTGAATGGGGAAGACAAATACATGTATATAGATATACAGCAGAAATTTAAAGTTAATAAGTGCAAATATATAAAAAGTAGTTAAATACAAGGTAGTCTGGAAGAGAGAGCATTAACAGGGGAGAGGGGGGAAAGGGCTTGGGGGGACAAGACAAGAAAAGGCTTCTTATAGAAGACGATTCTTAAAATGTGCCTTGAAGAGAGAAATTCTGTAATACTGAGGTGAGGAGGGAGTACATCACAGGCATGGGCAATGGTCAGTGTAAATGTATGTGAGAAGTCTGACTGGATTGCAGGTGCCAGAGGAGGAATAATGTCCAAAGAGGATAGGAAGAGATGTTAAAACCAAATTAAGAAGGTCTCTAAAAGAGATAAAGAGAAGACTTTATTTTTGATCCTAGAGGCAATAGGGAGCCACTGGAGTCTGTTGAACAGGATGATAAGGTCACATCTCTGCTTAAGAAAAATCACTTTGGCAGTAGTGTAGACGAAGGACTAGAATAGTGACAGACTTGTGACTGGGAGGCTAATTAAGTAGCAATTGTAATAACCAAGGCAAGAGATAACTAATGGTCTGAACCAAGTTCTTGGCTATGCAAGTAGTATGGGTTGGATGTAAGATTTGTTGTGGAAGTAGGATCAGCAAGATTTGGCAACTGATTGGATATAGGCTAAGGGAGAGTGAGTAATCAAGGATAAAATGCTGAGGTTATAAACTTGTGACTCTGGGAGAATAGTGGTCCCTTCAGTGGAATTGGGAAGTTCAGGTAAATTATAGGCTTGGAGAAAGATAATGATTTTGGGGTTTGGACATGTTGAATTTGAGATACCTCCAAGACTTCCAGCTTATAATGTTCAGTAGGCAATTAGTGATGCAGGACTCCAGCAAGAAAAAGAAAGGTGAGAAAAGAAGACAACCTGAACCTTGTGATGGGCATGATATGGAGGATGATCCAGCAAAGGTGACTCAGAGGAAGTGACTCAACCCAAGATTTGACTACTAGATCACTAGTAACTTTGGAGGGAGCAGTTTCAGTAAAGTAAGACCATTCTGAGAAGCCACACTGTGAAGGACAGAGAGAGAAGAGAGGAAGTGGAGACAAGGAGTGTAGACAAGTCTTTTAGTAGGAGTTTGATTGAGAAA
This sequence comes from Petaurus breviceps papuanus, assembly GCF_028583685.1. Classification (NCBI taxonomy): domain Eukaryota; kingdom Metazoa; phylum Chordata; class Mammalia; order Diprotodontia; family Petauridae; genus Petaurus; species Petaurus breviceps. The sequence goes on along the minus strand of NW_027187358.1, from coordinate 6,765,179 downwards.
GGGAAGAGATACAGGACAGGAACCCAAGTCTTTAAGGATGGATGTGTTTCTTTTTCTTTTTTGCTTTTTGGAGGGCGACTGGGGTTAAGTGACCTTGCCCAAGGTCACACAGCTAGTTTTTGTGTTGAGCGTCTACCAGATTTGAATTCAGGTCCTCCTGACTCCAGGGCCGGTGATCTATTCACTGTGCCACCTAGCCACCCCAGTTCTTTTTTTTTTTTGGAAGGCAATTGGGGTTAAGTGACTTGCCCAAAGTCACATGGCTAGTAAATGTGTCAAGTGTCTGCAGTCGGATTTGAACTCAGGTCTTCCAGACTTCAGGGCCAGTATTCTGTTCACTGCACCCACCTAACCACCCCAGATATGTTTCCTAATGTACAAAAATTACCTTTGCCAAATGTTATTTCTATAAACAAAGCCAAACAAACCACTACACATTTGCACATGTGTGCAATGTGTGTGTATAAATATGTGTATATGTATATATGTGCATATAAATTATATATGTGTACATATATGTAATATGAATTTATAGTTGATATAGATTAGTTAATTAGCAAATACTAATACTAGCCTAACTGTGGTGTTAAATTCTGCAGTTTTGCCTCTTTTGGTGTGGTCATCTTTTTTCTTCCATTTTCTTCCCTTCCTTCTCCCTCTTGTCCCTTTCCCTTTGCTGTTCTCCTCCCTGTGTGTGTCACATATATGTACATATAATATACATGTATAAACATAAAATACCCACACATATATATACATGTGTATTAGATATAATTTCCCTCCTTATCTTTAGCTCTTTTTCCTCACTCCATTTTTCTCTCTACATCTTTTTCTACCTTTCTTCCTTCCTCTTTTTTTCCTGTCTCCCTCCCTCTTCCTTTTACTCCTTCTTGTTCTCTTTGTCTCTTTTTTCTTTTTCTCTCTCTCTCTCTCTTTTTTTTTTTTTTTTTTTTTGCTTTTTGGATGGGGGAAGGCAGGGCAATTGGGGTTAAGTGACTTGCCGAGGTTACGTGGCTAGTAAGTATTAAGTGTCTGAGGTAGCATTTGAACTCAGTTCCTCCTGACTCCAGGGCTGGTGCTCTATTCACTGTACCACCTAGCTGCCCCACTCTCTCTCTTTCTAAGGCTTTTTGCTTCATTTATTAATGTGAAGTATGTTTTTAATTTCACAACAAGCAGAGTGAGATCTCAAATTGTTGTTTTGTTAATGGGTCTTAGAAAATGGAATGATGGTCACACAGCAGAACTAGACAATGCTTTAAAAATGAGTGCACATGGTAAAACATATTGGCCTTTTCTAAATACCATTTGAAATTCGTATTTAAAATACATGGAAATATACAAAAATCTGGGCTCAGACGCTAATGAAACAAGTGTCTAGTTTTCTCATTGAAATGCGTACTTTTAGCTTTTAAGTTAGTTTCCTCAGGGAATTAAAAACTACTTTCCTATTGTTTTAAATACAATTCATATCATAGGGTTTTTTTCTTGTTGTTTTTTTAACTTCTAGGATTGAGTAGTACTTAGAAATTGAATAAGAATAATTCTTGAGCCCTTTTCTTATTTAGTAAAATCTTTCTTCCTTCACCGAGGAGCATTTTTCTCTTCTTCTTGGCAAGTAGTCCTGTGATTTAGTAGTATGTGAAATGATTTTTTTTAAATAGTTAACTGTGGCTGACTCTTGACTTCTTAGTATTCATCAATGCAATATTTTTATTTTTCATGTTCATTATAAATGAACATTTAATGTTGAATACTTACTAAGTTAAGTGTATCCCATGAACAAAACATTCTATATCTGCAATTCTTTCAATATTCATATTGTACTTTATCTTTTAAGATTTTTTGTGGACCTGCATTGCACAAGAGACAAGCACTTCCTCACCATAAATAGTAACAGTAAGACTACTTCTGAAGTGTGGTTGGTGGATTGTCATCAGCCTTGGAATCTGCCAGTCCTAGTCCAAAAGAGAAATCCTGGGGTTATGTACCATGTTGAACATAGAAACAATGAGTTATATATTCTCACAAATTATGGAGAACCTACAGAATACAAGGTAATATTTTCCTCCCCCAGTCCCTATGCTATGTACTGTACTACGCACTTCTCGAAAGCTTTATAGTAGATCTTCAGCTTTAGCATCTGATGTTCTTTTATGAAAATTTCAGAAAAATATATTGTCAACTACTACTGTCCTTTCTTCCTAACTTTCCTATTATTGATGAAGGAATCACCATCCTTCTAGTCACAAAGGCTTAGAAACTTCAACTCCTCTCTCTCTCTCTCTCTCTCTCTCTCTCTCTCTCTCTCTCTCTCTCATGCCCCATATCCAATTAGCTGCCAAATACTGTTGTTTCTACCTTTTTAACATCTCTCTTATATGACCCCATCTCTCCTCTGGCACTGCAACTACCCCCACTTAGGTCCTCATCACCTCACCCCTTGGAATATTGCAGTAGCCTGTTACTTGTTCTCTCTGTCTCAAGTCTCTGCCTACTACAATCCTTTTTTTTTTTTTTTGGAGGCAGTAGGGGTTAAGTGACTTACCCAGGGTCTGGATTTGAACTCAGGTCCTGATTCCAGGGCCATTGCTCTATCCACTGTAGTACCTAGTTGCTCCTACAGTTCATTCTTTACTAAGTTTTCAAACTGATTCTCCTAAAATATAGGTCTGACTGTGTCTCCTACCCACCCCCAATTCAGTTAACTCCAATGGCTCCCAATTTCCTCCAAGACCAAATATAAAATCCTACATTTGGCTTTTAAAGCCCTTCATAACCTGGCCCATCCTGCCTACTCCCTGCTCTGTGCTCTACAGTCCTGTGACACTGGGCCCCTGCCCTTTGCAGCCCAAGGCGCTCCATCTCCACTGCAAGCATTTTTCACTGGCTCTCAGCCATACCTGGAGTTCTCTCCCTCCTCATCTGTCCTTGGTTCCCTGGCTTCCTTCATGTGTCAGCTAAAATCCCACCTTCTTCCTGAAGCCTCTTCTGGTCACCCTTAATCTTAATTCCATCCCTCTAAGATTCAGTCCAGTTTACCTTGTACGTAGCTTGCTTGCAGCTGTGCATTTGCATGTTGTCTCCCCTTTAGCCTGTGAGCACCTTGAGGGTATAGATTGTCTTTTACCTTTCTTTTTATGCCCTGCCCTTAGCACAATGTCTGACACTTGGTAAGTGCTTAATAAATACTAATTGACTGACTTTAATGTAGACATGGTCTTTGAGTTCTTCTAGTCATCTTTGTAACTCTTCTCTTGAGGTCACTCCCTTATTATATGCATCGATTGTACCCTGCCAAGCCTCAGCCTTACATTATTCCTGCCATCCCCTGCCTTTACTCCTTCTCATGCACCATTGAACAAAGGTGAAAAAAATCACCCACTGTTCTACTTGGGACCTCAACTGAGCTATACCTCCCTTATCAACTAACTCATTGTCCCACTCTCCCATACCTTTTCATTGTTCCTCAAATCTCCCATGGTTCACCTCCCCCAGCCCTCTCAGCTGAAAACCTTGCCTCATATTTTACAGAAAAAATTAAGGCAGGGGCAGCTAGATAGGGGCAGTGAATAGAGCATCGGCCCTGAAGTCAGGAGGACCTGAGTTCAAATCCGGCCTCAGACACTTAACACAAAACTAGACATGTGACCTTGGGCAAGTCACTTAACCCCAAATGCCTTCCAGAAAGCAAAAAAATTAAATAAAAAATTGTCCTCCATAATCCCTCCCAACTCTAAATCCATGATCTGTTATCATAGTTTCTTATAAGAGATGAGATGGAAGCACAAAAACTTCAATAAATATCTGGTTCTTCCTTTCACTTAACAAGCACTGCTTATGAAATAGTGAAAGGTGTCTATGCTTTGGTCACGTACTCCCCCTTTACCTCTATACTTTGATATTTGGATTTCTTGATATTTTTCTAGCTCTCTAATGTCAATTTGCTTCTCTATAGTTAATGAAAACATCAATCAATTCCTGTAGTATGAAGAACTGGCAACTTATTTACTCGTTGAAGAGAAAAACCAAGCTTATTGACATGGTGATGTTCAAGGATCACTGTGTTATGTTTCTGAAGTACCGCAATCAACTTTATCTCAATACAATTTACTTAAATGATCATTCAGTTCAGTCTTTCAAGGTATGTTTCATTTTTAATAGTTAATTGCTAATCAAAATATACAGTTGGTTTTTCTGAAGAAATATGAAATATAAAATATTTAAAATATAAAATTACTGTATTGGCATTATTTATATTGAGATATTTTGGAGCTATATAACAATTTTTTTCTCTTAAAAGAACTTGGTGCAATATAGATCCGTAGAAGCATAAATGTTATTGTGAAACTTCAGTTTAGTTCTATTTCTTTTCCATGTGGCAACTTTGTGACCTTAAACAAATCACTCTCTCTGAGCACTGGTTTATTCATCTGTAAATTGGGGGTCGAGGTTGCATTAGATGATCTCTGAGATAGTTTCTAGCCCTGTGACTACAAATTATATGTATACAAGGTATATCTAGAAACTTAGAGGAGGAAAAATATGGTTCTAAAATGTCTACATGAATCCTTGGCATGTTCATGGCAATTTCCAGTAGGTATTTCCTATTTTCTATTACCACCTTCAAAATTTTCTTCTCTGTTTTTCTTTTTTTTTTTTTCCACAATGATTTGTGCCTGATTCAGGTAACTGGAGTTTGTGGTACTTTAATGATATTTGACCTCTATACTAATTTGCCCTTATATTTTTATTTGAAAGTATTCCTGATTTTTTCCCCTGTTTACATGTAACATCTCTCCAACTTTTAAGCTCCATGAAAGCTGGGAACCTCAATTTTTTTATGACACCTGTATCCTCCAGTTCCTTTAGAGTACCCTGCATCATAATTATGATGTTTACATATTTATTGACACATGTGGCTGCATTTGGGACCATAAAAGGATATTTTGAAGTCCTTATCCCTGCCCTCGGGGTGCTTGCAGACACATTGATTCACATCTACAGCAAGCAGCCAATCAGAACGGATCATTATATCAAACTCTGAATGATGTAAAACCTTTATAGTAAGCATGACATTCCCACTTAGTGAGGATTCAAATATTTATGACTGAAGAAAGATTATTTTAAATTCAACCTCAGTGAAGGAAATGCTCTGATGGTACAAGATACCATTTAGCAAAGTTCCACATTCCTCCTAATAAAGTTCCTGTCCTTAATCCTCACGCTTTTATTATTTTCTGGAATTATTCTCACACAAAGAGGCAACAAGATAAGTTCAGTTTCTTCTTTGATCCGTTTGCTAAAGGGAAAACATCAGGAGGATTTAGTTTTATTCTTAATGATTGAGCATTAAATGACATGTTACAATAATTTTATATTAGCTCTCACATTAGTTTTATTTGGAGATTTTTTGCAAAATCAAACCATTGCTTTAAAATCAAGTAGCAAGAATAGGGAATATGCTAACACCTGAATACCACATCTTCAAACTCTAGTTAATCCATGGCTGCTTCTTGGTTTTGAACTATGACTGTTATTTTATTACTATTAGAAATTTCCTATCTAGGATGATATCATTTTGTCCCAATATGGTGTGTTCTGAGTCCCATTTTCATTAGAGGGGATAAATTGTGCCCATTTATACACACTCTGAGCTCCTTCCCTTCAAACCCATGACTCTGACCCCCAAAGCAGCTGACTGGATTTGAAAAGCATAGTCCCTGACCATGGAATAATTTTGTTTTGTTATACAGTGTCCCCTGTCTTCTCTGGAAAATAAACTTTCAGTCTTAGCCTCAGTAACATTACAGTTTCGTACCTGTTAGGACCGCTGGATTACAACCCAAAAGGCCAGGAAGCAAGACCACCACAAGAGCACTTTAATGTGTTTTTTAACCTCTTATCAAATGCTACGAAAGAGTTTGTGTTGTGGACAGAGGGGCCTGAATTTGGAATAGTGGTAGAAGGCGTTTTTCCATCACTCCTTTCCTCACAGTCAATCAGCCGAGTCTGTTTGCCTATTCCTACAGGTGACTAATGGTGCACTCATCACACACATCCCCAGTTGTCCTGTATAAGGAGAGCCCACCATCAAGGATGGTGCTGTGCCAGACTGCTGATTTTCTAAGGAATTTGTACTTTTCACAATTATACAGAAAAGGGAATTCAATTTTCTTTTAACACTTTGACTTTCAATGCCATTTCTGAAGCTTCTGTCCACCTGCTAACCAGAGCTGCTTAAAGGATGTAAAGGGAGTGCTGGGAGGGGGCTTGAAGCTGGACCCTGCTGCTCTCAGAGAATGAAACTTGATTCCTTTCACTTTTCATTGAGTTAAGAATTTTAAGCATAATAGCCATGAGTTTGAGGAAGGATGTGCCAAGAAAGGGTTTTGTTCTCTACAATGGTTAGCCTGGGGACCAGAGTTAGAAGCAGGGATTTTAAACGGCTGAGCGCTGCTGGGCCAACTTAGTCCTAGAGTAATAACAGCCATTGCTGTGGCTTCAATCCAGGCTGTTCGGGGAAACAGGACAGAGGCACAGGATCAGATCAAAAACACATATTCAGGTTTCACAACGTATAAGAAGAGTTAGGAGGACATGGGTCTTTAGGTCTATGAGCATTTTAACCATTTAAAAAAAATTATAACCCTTATTCATGTCCCAGATCAGCATTTCAGTACAAGTGATTGTACCTAGATCATGATAAACCATGGTATCAGGCTTGTATTTTCATAGATCTTTGAATGCCACCTTAGAAATATTAGCGACCTTGGAGATCATATAAACAAAATTCATTTTTCAAGTGAGGAAACAGGTCCAAAGAGTTTAACTAACTTGCCTGAGATCCAACAGGTATAGGTATGAAGGAGCAGTGCCAGCATTTGAACCTTAATCCTTGGAACGTGATCTAGTGCTCCTTCTATTACACAGGTACTCTTTTCCTCCTCATAATGTTTAAGAGCCTCAAAGATCACTTTTCTTTCCCATTGGTAATGGTCACATAGTTGTTTATTTGGTATCATCTAATCATAGTCATTTGAGTTATTTGAAATAGCTTTGCTACTTTAAAATATGACTTTTATGGGGAATTAAGCAAAATCTGAATTGCATTAAATTTGGTTTCATACATGAAGCTAAGCCCAAAAGTGGAGTTAAGAATGCTGAGGAACCTAAGGAAGGAATAAAACGCACATCTGATCTCCTCAGCTTCCTGCATGGGCCTGTGCGTGCCAGCTGGACTCCCAGCCACAAGATAGCAGCAGTGATGCCTGCTCTTTTCAGCTCTCCTCTCCTGTTCATCCTCCAAGGCATTTTATATATATGTTAGGAAAAGGCAGTCTCTATGAGCAAGCCGAGCAAGAGGAGCCAGTCGTGACAGATTGTCACATGGCACGTTTAGAAGCAAAAAGCAAGGTAAGTGTTTATAAGTTCTCTTTTAAAATGGTAACAGGAAAGGAAAAAATAACAGATATCACTGTTCCAAGTAAACTCAGTATTGATAATTTTGACTGGTTTGTCAGAATGATAAAAGTAAGGTATCTAGTCTATTATGTATAACCTGATGCCTTGAATTTAAGGAATATTCAAGCTGTAATCTCTCATGTATTAGATTGATGGCCCAGAATGACTAAACAGCATATTTGTTTACAATAAAAAGGAGAAAAAAGAAAGTTAAGTTCTGAAAACTATAAATGTTAGGTCAAAAGATTTCTCCTTACATGAAGGGAAGGAATAAGCGATCTGTTTGTTGGACATTACTGTAATTCCTAGCACATATATTTTTTTATGTACCACAATGACCACTGCATAGGCTCTACACCTCCTTTCTTGCCATAAGTAATTTGTCATAGGAATGCTTCTTTGAATAGAAAAGGGAGATAGAGAGCCAAATGTATTTTTATAGAAATTTACTTAACAGCTTGTTTTTGCTAATATATATGCTGAGTTCCATAAAGTGAGGGTTTTATCTGTTGGGGGCTTAGAATGACCTAGGCCAAATCTAAAATAATGATTTAGAGCCCTAGTTTTACAGTACTCCTATGGTAACTTCACTGGTCTTAGATATTTGCAGTAAGTGAGAGTATCAGGGAAAAACTCATTTAAATTAAGGTCATACTTCTTTTAAGAATATAAAAGTAGATAACACTAAACCAAACGTAATATGTCCCAGTTCCAAAATGGTTAATAATCACAATTACAGTGACATAAAATAAACTCTTCAGCTTTCTGTTTACTATATTTTTTGTACATTGTACTAATCTGATATAAAAGATGAGAAACAGTTGTGTCCAGTATTGGCATTATGAGTAAAATACTGGACTGGCAGTTTATCATTTTATAAATAATATTGGCATTACCTAGGATAGGAATTTAAAAGAAAATTTTCTGATGAATTGTAGTAATATTGAACAATAAAGTATATTTAAGCCATTAAGTGATATTTCCATTTTTCTTTAATTAGTACATATTTGGTGATACTACTAAAAAAAAATCTTGGACAACAGGGATTCTGATATACTTCTGGAAACCCATCTATCCTAAATGCAGTCAGGAAACAGTGTGAGGCTTTCTGTCAGAAAAAATTACTCTCTAAAAGAAGAAACCTATATCAAATGAAGCCATATTTAAAACAAAAAAAAATCTTTTTTTAAAGAAAAATCTTTTTGGTTTTTGTTATTGCACAAGAGTAGTTGTTTATTTAGAAAACATTCTTTCATTTCCAGGATGGAACTTTAGTGCCAATAACAACATTTTATAAAAAAAATTCTGAGGGCTTACAGAAAAAACCTCTTCTTATTCATGTATATGGAGCTTATGGGATAGATTTAAACATGAATTTCAAAGCTGAGAATCGAATATTAATTGAAGATGGATGGATATTAGCATATTGCCATGTTAGGTAAGTCAGCACATAATTTCATTTCAATTGGAGTATAAAACACAGAGACAGAGTCCAGAATCATATTGAAACTATTATCTACAATTTAGATATCATTTTAAAGTTTCGATTTTTCCATTTTTATTGGTGAATTTATGAATTCTTCTCTTGTCACATACTTTACTAAATCTGTGCTGTCTCTTGACCTAACAGTTAAATTGATCTGAAACATTCAAGTTTCCATATTAGGTGCCGATTCAGTGATTGATTCCATTCAAGTTCCTTCAGGCTTTGGTTTTCATAAAATACTCTCCATTTTCTCAAACAGCCCTGTTTTAGAAATTGAACTGATCTTTGGTTCACACTTTTGCCCTTTGTACCTTATATAATTCCCACTTCTGAAAACACAGTTTTGTTATCTGTCATTTATCTGTTAATTCTACTTGGATTTGCCAAGTATCCGCAAGAATACATATTTTTAGAGTAGTATCATCTACAGCTTATTCCTCATGCATTTTTTTCCCTCGTTTCAGAGGTGGAGGTGAATTAGGCCTCCACTGGCATGCTGGCGGCCGTCTGAACAATAAACTCAATGGCCTTGCTGACTTAGAGGCATGTATAAAGTTCCTTCACAACATGGGGATTTCTGAACCTGCATCTACAGCCCTTACAGCTTATAGTGCTGGAGGTATCTTAGCAGGAGCATTGTGTAATACCAACCCCAGACTCATCAGGGCTGTGACTTTACAGGTAAGTCATCTTTGAGTCCTGGAATGATAGAATATTTGAACTAGAAGAAAAGACAGATTGGTTACTCTAAGAAATAGAAATAGAGAAAGAACCAAAGTGGTGGTTGAAAACCTAACATAGAGTAGGAATAGGATGCAATAGTTTCTAATATTTTTTTTTCCTTTTAAAAGGTTTGATTCTAAGAATTATAAATTAGGATATTATCTACAAATAGCCATTTAGGCCAACACTCAGCCCCCTTGATGAGGGCCTCCAATGAAGAACATATGTTGCTATTTTCATTGAGTTTTTCCTGGGATAGAGTTAGTGCTGGAAAGTAAAAAGGCATGAAGTCAGTATGCTGTGGACAGACCTGCAGCCAGCCTTTCAGCTCCAGTCAGCTGTGCTGCTGTCCTCTTACCCTGGGCTTAGGTCCTGTGTGGAAGCAGTTGTGATGCCTTTAGCCAGAGATACTGGTGTGTACTCTGCCCCTTCACAAAGAGATGGGGAGGCCCTCTTTCTCTCCAGGAACATGTTCTGTCTTTGACTGTTTTTCTCTTACTCTTCTTGAGTTATAAGTTCCTTGGGTTTAGGCATCTTTGTAGTGCTGTACCAAACAGAGAACCTTAAATCAGTGTCTGAATTAAATTGCTCCTATTGTCCAGCCATGCTTTCTGATAGAAATAGCAGGTGGTATCATCTCATTTATTCTCTAGCCTTCTGAATGACTGCTCTTAGGCACATAGCAATGACAAAAGGTAACTTTTACATGAAAAAGTGTGAATTCTTTTCAGAATTAGATTGGCCTTTGGGCATTTTACCTTATATCATGCCTTATAGTACAACATCACCCTTCATTTTATTTTGTAAGGCTCTCAGTTTATTTACATTTTGAATAGTTTATGCCCAGACTACTTTAATTTTATAATTTATATTTATAATATTCCCAAATTCTTCATTTTTAATTCACATTTTCTTATATTAAGCATAACCTTCAAACAAATTTGCTCACAAATGCTGATGTGTTCACTGGACACCTGCTGTAGAACTAAATAAATACTCATGAAGAACTTCTAAAATAATTTAAAAGGTCCTAACCATTTACTAATCACTTTGTTTGTAAAACTTTATAACTTTTTTCCACAAAAACTCTTCTGAGTTTTAAGGTTTAGATTTAAACCAAACATTTTAAGCTGAATTGGACTCATAGTCTCTTTTTTGTTAAAGGTATGACTGGTTCCATGAAACGGACTTAGGTAGTGACACAAACACATCGACTGTGTAAGTGTATAGACTTTACAGTAGGTAAGGACATAGACAACACACTGCACAGGTGGACTTTTAAGAATATGATCGTTCCATTGGCCCTGAAAGCAGGTTGCTTTCTTCATATAACTTCATTTACCTCTGAATAAAACTAAAAAGAGTCTATAGAGACCCTCTGACCCGCAGCTGGCTGCATTTGCTCTCTGCCATTGTTGTCCTGTGATCTTGATCCTGGCTTTGTCCATGACTCCGTGAGCTGTGGCAGGTTGTGCCCTAGCCCCACTCACCTGACCTGAGGTGAGACCGGACACCTGTCTGCACAGTTCCAGTCTTATGCAGCTTCACAGGTGGTGCTCCCATCGAGAATGGCCTCAGCGTCACTCTCTGGGTCCAGCATCTCAGAACTGTTATCAGTGAGAGCTTCTTTTTTCAATTACCCAGAAAATCTCCATAGGGAAATAAAGCCTCCCAATGTCCCCCAGTTGTCCAGGATGAAAACCATCTGAGCCTGATTTCTAGGGGGGGGAGGTATGTGAGGTGCGGCAGCAGCTGTGTTGGAGGCACAGAGGTGCCCAAGCGCCCAAGAAAAGGGACATGGCTGCCAGGCAGCTTCCTCACTATTCCTCAGTGATGAACACACTTTGTGTTTAATGGAAACCACTGCAAAGGTGGAAGTGCGCTACTCCTGCCATCTCCAAGGTTGCTGACAGGTACACTGTATGCCCCTCCTGTCACACACATCCTGGGGCTCTTGGCTTCCCGCTCACCATCACAGGCATGACACATCATGATTGTTTGTTCTGAGCTCATTCTGCTACCTCCTCAGCAAAACCCATGACATGCTGCTTGTGTTTAGGCGCCTTTTCTGGACATTCTTAATACCATGCTGGACGTGCAGCTTCCTCTGACCATTGAAGAACTAGAAGAGTGGGGAGACCCTTCATCTGATGACAAATACATGGACTACATAAAAAGTTACTGCCCCTACCAGAACATCAGGCCCCAGGTAATAAAGGCCAGTCATGCTACTCTGCCTCATGTAAGTAATATAAAAAAGTGGTCAGCAAGTATGTCACATTTAAATAGCATAGAAACTAATCAGCAGGTATGTTTATGCAGTTAGGAGTCAAAGTAGACAGAATGCTGGCCCTGGAGTCACAAAGACCTGAATCCAAATGCAGACTCAGATTCTTCCTAGCTGTGTGACCCTGGGCAAGTGACTTAATCTTTGTCCATCTCAGTTATGGGGAAAATAATAGCACCTACCTTGCAGAGTTGTTGTGAGGACTAAATGAAATATTTGTAAAGCATTTAGCACAGTGGCTGGTACCTGGTGGGTGTGGAGATAGAGCTAGGAATACCTGTTTAGGGGAGTACCTTCCTCTCCCCTTTCCCTTCTTACATTTCTACTTGGCTGCATTCTAATGTTTATGGACATCACGGCTTGATAAAGCAAAGGAGACTGTCACACATCTCTGTAAATCTCATATAGATCTTGAATAGCAGTAATTAATGTGAAGCACTTTTTCTTCCTTATAGTAAAGGTACTCAATAATTATTCTTAGTAATTTAATAATGATAATTAAGAGGCACAACAAACGAAAAACTAATTCTCTTTGTAAATCTGTCTTCTTTTAGATTTATCCTTCAATTATGATCACAGCCTATGAAAATGATCAACGTGTACCTGTAAGAGGAATATTAAAATACACCCAGAGACTCAGAAAAGTTATCCTGGATCAAAGACACAGCAGAGATCCTGGTACAAACCTTGACTGGTTAAGTGTCCCCATGATTTAGGAAAAATAATTTTTTTCTTGTACTAGTATTACTTAATATTATATTACTAGTATTACATTATATTAATTATATTTATATATTAGTATTATAATACTTAGTATTATATTACTAGTGTATACTTAGTATTCAGTTAAACTACATATAAGTACTTCACTATATGGAGTTGAAGACTGTTATCATTACCCTCAGTAACCATCACATATGTATATGGGCTATCAGATATTTCCTCAGTGCTATGGTGTGGGAAGGGAAGAAAGCTTTGCTCAGTGGCAAATGTTTGAGAATATTTAAACGGTATTACACACAAAAATAATGCTTTTAACTAGTCTAAATTTTGTAGCCTTTTTAATATGTTCTGTCCCTAATGTCCTCAAAATAGCATCCTCAAATCACTATGACTGATGAACAACATAAAAAGCTAACTTTAAATTAAAATAAAATAATTTGAGATATAAGCATTGCCAATTTTCTAAAAATATTACCAATAATTAGTTATCTGTGACATTTTTGACTATGTCTTATGGTAAGAGAAAATACACTCCCCCTTCTTAGGCCTTGTCACTACTATAAAAATCCAACACCTTCTCTTTCTCTCTTCAGAGTTTAATAACAACCGGTGTGTGATATCTCTGGCAAAGATTTAACCAGTCCCCTTACTTAAAGAAGCACATCGGTACATAGGAACATTTATCTGTAGGTTTCTTATTTACTAAAACACATCAAAATCAAAGATGATGCCATTTGGGGCAGGTTGGTCTGACTAACAGAAGCCCTAGGTGGTGAGTTACTTGATTGCTTTGAGAAAACAGGACCAATTTTTTTCATTAAATAATGTATTTTGAACTGTGAGTGGGCAGCTGTGAGATGTCAGGAATTGCTGAAATGGGAACATCGTGTCCAGTCTTCTTAACTGGTAAACAGCAGTCTGTGGCAAAACTTTTGTTCCCTATTCCTAGTTTCCCTCAGCTTTGTGCCTTTCTTCTTCTTCTTGATATGAAAGAAGAATGGAAGAGAATCTTGAGAGCCCAGCCATAGGTGTCATTTCTCCAGGGATAAGTTGTTGATGTTTGTTTGTTTTCCCCCAAATCTCTTATACCACAGAACAGACCTCCCCACCTGGTCCTTTTAGCCATAAGAGAAACCCTGTAGTAGCCACTAAAAGAACAGCAAGAAAACTATAAACTTATTAGTAACTGAGAAAAATAACTGAGAGTAGCATTTGGTCCCATTGGCAGAAGAGCTTGAGGAAGCCCAGTGAATCTGTCCATAGTTAAGAAAGAATCAAGGGAGCAAATTGTTTGAGGGATTGAGTGGGCCTCCCCAGCCCGCTGGAAGTCAGCAGTTATTTATGAAATGCTTCTTATATGTCCTGGGCAGAGGACAGTAATAGGGGTTAAGCCAGGTATCTGCGACTTCTTGATTTTTTCATAAGTAACTACATTACTGTAGTCTCCCAAAGGAATTGATGAAGTCAGCAGGCACTTACTAAGCACTGAGTATGTGCCAAGTGCTGTGCCCCTCCCCAGACCCCACCCCCAACTCTCTGGGAGCTTGAGCTCCAGTAGGGGAGGCCACATATAAATAGCTATAGAGCAGATGGAACGTGATCTCAGAAGGGAGACTGGAGGACTCCTTCAGAAGGTGGGGTTGGAGCTGGGTCTTGAACAAAGGAAAACTGAAATGTGCCAGATACGGACAGAGCATTGCAGGTATGAGGTATAGCCAGGAAAAAGGCTTGAAGCCTTTGTTGTGCTCAAGGAACAGCATTTAGGCCAATAGGACTATGCATACATATGTGTGTGTGTATTTATATACATATATATGTTTATACAGTATGTGGAGGGGAGTAAAAGTAAAATTTAAAAAGACTTGAAAGGTCAAAGGTAAATTGGGGTGAGTTGGGGAGAAGAATTGATTTTTATTATACATGTTGAATATGAGATGCTATAAAATGATATCCAGTTCATCATATCTAATAGGCAATAGAAAGTGATATAGGACTGAAGCTCAGAAGAGAGACTAGGGCTGAATATAGACCTGGGAACCATCTGCATAGATGAGATCACCAAGTGAAACAGCATAGAGCAAAAAGAAGAGGGTTCAAGGACAGAGCCGTGGCAGACAGCACTTTTAGAAAGCAGGACAAGAACCACCAACGAAGGAGCAGTTGGATAAAGTGGAGAGTCAGGAGAGAACAATGTCCCAAAACCCAGAAGAGAGAATATCCAGGAGGAGGCAGTCAGCAGTGCCAGCTGCTGCATCCAGGTCAGAAAGAATGAGGACTGGGAAAAGCCATTAGATTTTAACATAAGATTAGATTTAGAGATCACTGGTAATTTGGAAAAGAGCATTTAAGACAGATATCAAGGCCAGGAGCCAGAGTGCAGAGTTTGGACGAGAGTGAGAGGATCAGTGGAAGCAGACCATAACCAGCTTTCCCAAGGCATTTAGCCACAAAGAGGAGAGCTGTGCAATGGTAGTGAGGAGGGCAGGGTTAGGCTAGGTAGTGGTTGTTGTGTTTTCTTTTTTAAGGACAGGCGTATTTGTATCCATCAGGTAAGGAGTTAGTAAATAGGGAGAAATCAAAGATAAGAGAGAAAGTGGAGGCCCCTTCCATAGAGGAGAGGGATCACTTCATGTGAGGTAAGAGTGAAACAGATGATGGGTTAGGACATTGGAATGATGTGAGACGAAGAGAAGTAGAGAAGGGGAAACTCGTGGTAAAAATTCGGCCTCAGATTTTTCAGTGAAGTATGAGTTGAGAGCTCACAGGGATGGGGGATAAGGAGGAGGTTTTATGAGAGGTTTGAGGAAAGATTAGGTTTGGAACAAACCAGATGGAAGGGAGGGAGTAGAGGGAAAAAGCATTGATTAAGGACCTCCCATGTGCCAGGTACTGTGTTAAACACTCTACAAACATCATCATACTTGAGCCTCTCAACAACCCTGGGAGATCACGTGTCAGGTCAAGTGAAAGAGTATTTGACCAAGCACCAGTGTGACAGGTATGGATGCTGAACTTCCTAGTGTGAGGGCAGGAGTTAGGGAAAAGCTGACAATTGTGCAGCTTCAGCAGTAGCTATCTTCACTTCAGAAGTAAAGTTGCTGGCATAGGACTTCCGCCATTACCATATCTGCCTTCTGATCCCGTCTTGTATTCCTCATACCTTCTTGGCAACATCACCGTAGCTTCTTCCCTCTGGCCATATAGAAGAGTATCTCTCCTACTTACTAGGCTAAATAAAGTCTTTCTATTTTTGCTCCTGCAGTAATCAGTCTCTGACATCTTCAGTCTCTCCCTTATAAGTGACTGTCCCATCTGCCTCTCACCTCAGTCAGTAAGCATTTATTAGGTGTCTGCTTGTGCCAGGCAGCACTGTGCTAAGTGCTGGAAATACAAATATTGGTAAAAAAAAAAAAAAAGAGAGAGAGAGAGAGAGAAAGTTCCTGCCCTTGAGGATTGAGAGGAAATAATTAGCAAGGGAGTCGCTAGAATTAAAATGAGTCGGGAAAAGCTTCCCATAGCATGTGAGATTTTAGTTGGGACTTACAGGAAGCCAGAAAGAGAGGAGGAAGTAGCCTTCCATTCCAGAGAAAATGATGGGAACCTAGATATAGAGTGTCGTATATGTGGAACAGCAAAGGAAGCCAGCATCACCTTGTGGTGGAGACTAAGGTGTAAGAAGATTCATAAGATGGGAGGGGATCTGAAGAGCAGTAAGTTATGAAGGGCTTTGGATGCCACGCAGATGATTTTGTATTTGATCCTCAGGGTGATAAGGAGTCACTGGAGTTTATTGGATAGGGGAGTGACTCACGCTGGTAGCTGTAAGGGAAAAGTGGATTGGTGTGGGGAGAGAAATGTGGCAGGCAGACATTCTCCCTTCAGATTCTGCCATACCTCAGGAACCTCCATCTCCATTTCCTTTTATATGTTGTCTTCCTCTGTTAGAATGTAAGCTCCCTGAAGGCAGGAACCATTTTTATTTCTTTCTCCTTGTATTTGTATTCCTGGTGCTCAGCACATGCCTGACCTCTAGTAAACCCTTCATAAATACTTCTCTACTCAACTTAGCTATGGGAGGCAGCAGTACTGTATTTGGAGTCAGAGGATTTGGGTCTACACCCTTGTTTTTCCATTCCTTATCCACACGACTGTATGTGTCACTTGCCCTCTCTAAGGCTTCTTTACCCCCTGTGAAATTCAGGGATTAGATCAGATGACTACCACAGTTCTTTCCAGCCCTCCGTCTGTGTGCCCTTCCCCCTAAGCCGTGCCACCTCCTGTAGAGAACTGGAATGGTATTGTCCACATTCAATTGTAGAGGGATCCAGGAGATTTCACTGCTAAACTTTTAAAAATCTTCTACATCTGTTGCTTCTACTTCCTCATCCCTGTGCAATGAAGCTTCCACCCTCTGCCCTCTCCTGGAATTGTCTCCTATAAACTTCTGGATATCAGTAAGAGTGACTGCCATTTTTTAAGTTTTATAGGATACACATAGGCAGTCTGTCCTTCATCTTCAGCTTCAAGTCCTTTGGGTTAGATTTACAAGAATTCAGGCAAATACCTTCTCACCAGCCCTTGTTAGGTACATTCCATCTTTGACCACAAGGTTAGGTCATATGTATTCCTACATAATTGAACCCCTAGTTCAGAAGCTGAAATTTCACAATCATACACCAGCTTATTAGTCAGCTGTTCTAGCTCTCTTTTCTGAGTCCCTTATTTTAGATAGGTAGTAATGATTAAATCATTACCCTTCTGCCCCTAAAGCCTTCCATTTCTTGACCTAGACTTCATAATCTTTAGGAATGCTTTCTAGATTTCTTGTGGCAGTATCATTTGCAACCACATGAATCATCAGAAGTGGATAGTAATTTTCCAGTTTGAAATCTTGGGAAGTAAATGTCTTTGATACATGTCCACGCCTTACAGAAAGCAGGTCTTTTTGTTGATATGAGGTCAACAGGTGGCTTCCCGAGTATCCAGGACAGGGGGGTTACAAACCACCATTGCTCATCTCTTCTTCTTACAATCCTCCCTGATTGGCCCCTTACCTGATAATATCTATGGAAAAACATCTTTGGAGAACAAGCTGCTTCCATCTCTTCAGGAGGAGCCCTTAGATTTGTTACTTAGCTCCAAGTGTTCAGTGTTCCTTCTTTTAACTTGTAACCCCCAGAGATGGGTCAGGATTCTCCTCTGCTTCTTCAGATGCCTTTTTATTTGTGTGTTTTTCTTTTAATGAATCTTCATTTTTTTACATAAAAATGAATCTATCTACCTCCTTTTGTAGGATACTAGCCTGCACTGGGAACATAGATAGATGTCTTATGTCTAAGACAGAATACAGATATCACATATTTAATGCATGTCACTGAAAAATTCTTCCTAACCTCTGTATTTACTAGTAGTGAGAGACTTAATCCTCGTCTTTCTTGATCATGTCTTCCCTTGTAGCCCTGCTATTGAAAACTGCTTGAGTGAGGGCTCATCAAATTCCTCTCACCTCATTAACAGTTGACAGGAACACCCACTTTCTAGCCTTCTTCCTTCTTCAGCTACTTCCTACTTTTCAAGTTTTCTCATATTTCTTTTGTCCAGATTCAGTTCTCTGGCCTCTTCCATAATTTCAAAACCCTCTAAATCACCTTCTCAAGTGAGCAGTGGCAATATTAGAACATAGTTCCCTAAGTGATATATTTGCTTAAACCACAGTATTTTTTTTAAATAACAGCAAAGAATGAAAGGATCTGTACTTTCATCATTGTGGGAAATTCCTGTAATGGGAACCCCTTATACCAATGCAGATCTGTAACTTAAGTCATAAGCATAAGTAGATTAAGTCCTAGGGAGATGCCTGAGGAACACAGAGGTTAAATAGCTTGCTAACTGGTGGGATTTGAATTTAGGTCTTCCTGATTCCAGGCCCAGCATTCTGTCCCTTATGTCTTGCTACCTCTCAACAGAGATTCCAGATTAAATACATTTTCCAGTCTTGACTTTGGAAGGCATTTGAGGAAAAATAGCATCTCTTGTTAGAGAAATGGGTGACTACAGATGTGGACTGTTGTATACATGGTTAGACATGGTTGCTGCATTGGTCATTTTGCTTGCCTGTTTTTCTTTTGTTTTGAGGGAAGATTCTGTGGGGAAATGGATAAATAAAGGATTTGATTGGATTGGGAAATGACATTAAAAAACAAAAGAAACTAAATAAAATTTTTTTTGAAAAAACATAGTAGCAAACCAGGGCCCAGAAGCAAGTAGAAACTAGAATCAACATTTCTGGATTCTGCTTCCTGCCCTTCCCTCAAGGAATATTAGAAGACTTTTCAGCAGCTACCTGGAATCCAGGGACTCACAGTAGTTCCTCTATCAGGAGCTTTTGACTAATTGAATGTGGTCTTAGAATCACTTTTCCATAGCTGTTTCTAGTGGGATGTGTGACGTGGCTAGCAGTCACAGAGCTTGAAAGGACGGGATCCACCTCGACTCAGTGGCAAGATTGTCAGTCTATTATATGCACATACCCCCACCTCACAGACAACCTGCAGGGGAATAATATCAAGAGCTGAATTAAAGATTAGACTTACTACTAAAAAGCTAGTAAGCCCCTCTGATTAAATCATGATTTTTCTTGTATACTAATTTTAAGTGTACTTTCAGGAAGAAAGATTCCTAATATTATTTTGGATATTCAGAATGGAGGAAACCACACTGCAGCTTTTTGGGACGACTCCATAATTGAGGTATGTAGCAAATCCCCCATCAAATAAAATCACAGCTATTATTCCTAGCAAATAAGGACCATCTCCTATCCCATGAATACAAATTGTTCCAGAGGGGCGGCTAGGTGGCGCAGTGAGTAGTAAAGTGCCAGCCCCAGAGTCAGGAGGACCCAAGTTCGGTACTGGCCTAAGACACTTAACACCCACACAAAAATAAACTAGCCGTGTAACCTTGGGCAAGTTACTTAACCCCAATTGCCCTCCAAAAGGCAAAAAAAAAAAGACAAATTTTTCCAGAGATGACCTCAGTTTCTTAACCTGAGGGCTACCAGTGACTTAAGGCATGGTCATAGGAGAAGGGAAAAGGAGAAGAAGAAATGGAATAAGAAAGGCAGAAGGGATGAGCAAGAATAGTAAGAAAGGGGGCCTTACATACAGTGATGGAAGGCGCTCATCAGAGGGAGAGGACTCCCGTCTGTGGCACTCCCTAACATAAGTCACCTCCCTTATTTGGCCAGAGCAGCAGTGTAAGACAGCCTGAACTGAACTGTGGTGTATCACTTTAGAACATCTCATGTGTTTAAATTTTTGCTTCTTTTAGGTTGCCAAACATCTTGCTTTTCTTTACAAAGAACTTGGACTTGGTGACACTGGTTCCCTCAACTAATACCCATTTTAAGACAACATGGATGCTGAAATATGTCTCATGCAGTGGCATTGAGTGCTCCAGAAATGCAATAAGTTACAGTCTCATGCTATGTTGGGGTTGGCAGAGCTCAGTATTATTAGAGCGTAACATTCTGTAGAATTCTTCGCCCATCAAATGTCTTGTCTTTGCCTAAGCCAGTGCTTCACCCTCCCATCCTCTGGTGCCCAGAAGCTCCTTCTCTCAAATCCCTCCATTCTTAGCTCCAGCCTCCTTTCTTAGAGTTTTGCAAGCTAACAAGGGCAATCTAACTGAGGAAGAGGAAAGGTTTTGTTTGTTTGGGCTTTTCCTGTGCTGATTGATCCAAGATAAAATTCTTCACATTGAAATTAATAAAATAAGATTCCCTGATCATCTCTTTTTTATTTTTGAGGTGCATCTAGGTGGTGCAGTGGAGAGAGCATAGAATTTGGGGTCAGGAAGAAAAAAGGGCAGAGCCTGCCTCAGTGTCTCAATAGCTGTGTGACTCTAGGCAAGTCACTTAACCTCTCAGCCTGTTTCCTCATTTATAAAATGGAGATAATAATAGTACCTACCTCACTGGATCAAATGAGATAACATCTGTAAAGCTCTTTGCTAACCTTAAAGTGCTAAACAAATGCTATTCACAAGCCCTTAAATTTAATTGGTATAAGAACTCCTGATGAGGAAACTATTGTGATGCAGTTCTGCCAGTTCTAGTTGCTAAGGACCTTAGGGTTTGGGCCTTGCTTGTGGTCATCCAGTAACTGGACTAGGGTCTTCTTAACTCTAAGGCCAGCTCTATCCAATGGCCATGCTTCCTCACTCCTCATAGAATACCATTTCAATAAAAAAACTTTTCAGATATGATTTTCTTTTCTATTTTTATTGCATTTTAAGAGTTTTGGACAAATTTTCTAAATTCAAGCTATAGAAATTCTTAAGAATTGTAATCGATCAGTGTGTTCATTATGTTTACTAAAGTCCATCAAGCTGAAGGTAAAGCAACTGCTTAAGTCTGAGGCAAAAATAACCCGTGACAGCATCTCAGCAGGAACTGTGCAAGATATTTAAGAAGCTAGAATAGCATGCTTTGTTTGAAACAAGACACTTGTCTCTGAAGGCTTCTTGGTGGTGCAGGAGTTTGGGCATTCTGTGCTCTAGGATGAGTCCTTCCCCCTTCTGGGTTCTCACTGCAGCCATGGCCACAGTCTCACCTTGGTTAGTGAATGTGGTACTCAGCTTTACATTTGCTCTTTCCGGGAGTCCTATAGAAAGATCCTGCAAATTCACCTCTGTTGTTTCTCCAAAATTCAACACTATGGTAAAGACTCTGTCTAGACCATCGAGTTCTCTCATGTACACCAGAATATTAGCATCGTGCCAAATGTAGCACAGCCAGCCCCGGCTAAGAACCAGATCATTGAGACGCAAGGAACTTAGTTCTTGATACAGCTTCAGGGGGGAAGTGGCCTGAGTCTTCTGAACCTGTTATTTAAAAAAAAGTTTGATCAGGTAAATGTAATTATAAAATTTTTAAATTTTTTTAAAAGTATTTTCTACACCTAACAGGATATACAAGGAATTTATTTCCCAAATACATCTTGTAGTTACATTTTGAAATAAAGTATTATGGTTGTGACATGACAAGTAAGTCTCTTAGGAATAGAAATATAGATCCACCTTGCTTTTTCAGCTGCACTTTTTCTCACTGTTATAAGAAGAAGACTTAACTGACATTTAGAAAGAGCTTTCAGGTGTGCAAGCACTTTTATACATCACTTCATTTGATCCTCACAATAGCCCTATAGAAGGTATGACAGAAGTTATCCCTGTTTTACCAGTGCAGAAACTGAGATAAAGAGAAGTTAAAAGATTTTCCCACTATGAGAATCACAAGGTCCTGACTCCCAAGACCATTGTCCTTCCTCTACACTGTGCTGACACTCAGTGATCTGTGACTCACTTTACCTAGTATCTCACTTGAGCCCCACCACAGATCCACCCCAGGAGCTAGGAAGGTTCACAGATGTTATGTGGCTTGCTCATGGTCAGGCAGCTAATAAGTGTGGGAAGTGAAATTCCAACAAGTCTTCCTGAGATGTATTGTCTCATGTTCATTTGTTTAGAGCCTTAGTCCTCCAAACAGATACCACATTTTTTTTTTTGCCAAAATGACCAGATCTTAGCTTGACCCAAAATAAACATCAGAAAACCCTGAGAATATCAAGTCATTGTGAGTTCAACTACATTATCCTTTTAAAGAGAGATCTTCCCCTGTGCCCTGAGGACTTGATAGAGAACTCTTCCAGCTAATGGGCCCTGCTAATTCCCTGCAGAAATCATTATCAGTAGACATAGTGAAAATTCCTGATGGAGAAGTAATTATGATTTATGAGCATTGACCCTCAAGTCAAGAAAGTCCCAGGTTTCAGAGTATGGCTACACCACTTAACAGCTGTGGGACCAAGGGCAAGCCCTTTAGCCTCTCTGTAAATCAAAAGTCTATGCAACTGAAGTGAGGATAGTAATTTTACTAAGCCTTTTAAAGGTTGTGCTTTTGGAGATGCAATGTGGCCTACTGGACATGGCCCTGGATATGGAGTCAGGATCACTAGCCATAGAGCCCTAAGCAAGCCTCATGAACTCTTGGGGCCTCAGAGCCTTCTCTTTAGACTCGACCACCTCGAAGGTTGCTTCTGTCTATAACTCACTTCTCTGCATCACCGTTTTCTCATCTCTAAATTGGGAGTAACAGTTGCACAACATGTATAGCACTGATAGGAGCAAAGTGATTTGTAAACCTTAAAGTGCTGTACAAATATCAGTTGTTATCTACAACTGGGAAATTTCCTGTTTAAGAAGTTTGATGTCTATGTGTAAATTTACCAAACTTTTTATCACTATGACACTGGAAGATATTAACATCACCCCTAGTGAACTACTTAAAAAGCCTTGACTCCCCACTGCCCCGGTCATGCTAAGTGGCCCCCATTGTTTCACACAAATAGCCTTGCTATCAAATCCACGTAGTTTTAAAGTTCTTTTTTCTATTTGGCTGGGTTTGTGATAGTCTAAAACAGAACTCCTACTTTCATATTTCAGCTCAAAGGAATTATCAGTATGTGGCATTCCAATGACTGGTGAAACTTACTTGTGACATTTCAGTATGTTAACTCCCAAAGAAGAAAAGTGGGGACCTCAGAATATAAGTTTCTTGAGGTCAGGAACTTTTTATTTTTTGTCTTTGTATCCCCAGTAGCACCATGTCTTGGAACATAGGTGCAACACAAATAAATGCTTAATACAAGAGAAAATATACTACAGAGAATGACTTTAAAGAGTCTGTGATTGCATTGTGTTTATACACAGCAGTGGAGTGAGTATGGAAAGTTACCACACAGTTAACAAAAAAGTCTAAGTTGGACCAGAAGTGAGCAAGAAGAATCACATTTATGTTCACAACTAAAGCATTTTTTATTTTAAGAATCCATCCAATTATTTTGCAGATTTAGCACTTACATCGACATTCAGAATTTGGTAATCTGCATTAGTGGGTAGCCAAGTTTGGCTCGCTTCACTAAAACCAGCGTTGGAGCTGTTGTCCCACTGCATTGGTGACTTTGAAAGCAGGGTCTAGAAAACAAACAAGTCAGTATGTAATCACATTCTAAAAATTCTCATAAACATTTCTTAATTATAATTTACAGTAACTAGCACATACTAAGATCCCAGTATTGGTTAGACTACTCAGTCCATTCATCATTACCAGTATAGTAATTCAAAAATATGTAGCTACAAGTGAATTAAATTTACTTTCAAGAAATTACATGAAATGTGTAACATTTCAAGATATGTTTTAACCTGCAATCTCTTGTAGCAGCATTGATCCAACCAATTTAATGCATAAATTTAATTTCTAAGCTTTCTTGAGTTTAATATTATAGGCCCTAAATAACAGAAAATCCACCTTAGTTCAGTATTAGGAAATTGGTCTGTATGCAGTCAAAACAAGCATTTGCTCAGTAAACAGCTGAAATGGGGACCAGTCTCTGGAATCATCTATTTCATCTACTCTCCTATTTGAGGATTTAGGTTCAATAAGTGCCCATCCATATAACTGAGGAGGTGACCTCATTTTGTACCAAGTACCACATTTGGTCATGCAGAAGAATAAGAGAATAATTTATGCCATCTGCTTTGGAAATGAAATGTGGCAGAACAGAGATAGGAGAAACAAATGTTTCAAAAGGGAGAGTAAGCCCTTAGGTATTCTAATACTATCATCTTAAATTTACATAGCACTTAACAAAGCACTTTGATCCTCACAAAATCTCTATGAGCTAAAGAGAGCAGAAATCACCCCCATTTTAGATAGAGGGGGGAAAAAAGGTTCCCCAGAAGCTAAATGAGTCACCCAAGTACACTGGCCTGGCAAGGGGCAGGGCCAGGGCTGCAGTCCAAGGAAGACTGAAGAATGTAATCCAGTTTACATTCCAATAGACCTTGCTGACCCTCATAAAAGTTATGCCACTGAGTTGGTATTCACTAAATTAATAAAACATAATATTTCTCTGGTTTAATAAATATAGGCTTACTACTGAAATATTTAAGCTATATTATACTTACATCATCATAGCTTTCATTTGTATTTGCTGCTAAAATATCTTCCATTCCTATTTCTTCACCATAGTAAGTAATAGGTGTCCCAGGTAGTGTTAAGATTAGCATATTCATGACGTTGACATAGTCTTTTCCAAACCGAGAGGTAAACCGAGTAGTATCAGGTCCTCCAATCTAAAATTTAAGTATTTATAAAAATACACTCCAAAGTACATTCTAGTATCTTGTCCCTGTCCCTATTCTGAATCAAATGCAATAACAAAAATTAACTTTATAAAAGAATTTCAGCATTCTAGAAGGATTGCATATATAACATACATTTTTATACATATGTGTAGATACAAATGTATATAATAATATGTTTAGGTAATACTGGGAGAAACTAATGTGACTTCTATACTCTAAAGGACAGATTGTAAGGTAGAAAAAAATATTTCAGATATGAAGCTCCCTATTAATGCTACTATTAACACAAGATTGCCTTTATAATTACATTTTAGTAGGTTATTATAATATTTATTTCCAAAATCCATAATTTCTCAGAAAATGAGATAGGTTTCTTTCTACATCCTTTTCATTATCTTGAGGAATTATGCTGGTTACTGAATGCCTGTCCAAGCCTTCTGGAGAAATCTCTGTTTCTGAACTCAGAAATATTTTCACCTTCTGTCACTTCACCAAACAACAGTAACTGACAAGTGTTCCTGCCCATTATAGATTTTATTCAAATGATAATTGGGCATAATCACGGCTCTGGGTTTTTTTTTTTGGGGGGGGGTTGCCAGTGTTTGGCATGTTTGTTAACCAGGCTATATGATGAAGCAACTTGTTGTGTGTGGCAATGTCATTAATGCATGTACAATAAGTAGAGAAGGAAGATGCCTTCTCCAGTCACTGTGACATACTTCTCTCCTTTATACTCTATAATATTCAGTCTAGATCAGTTTCTGCCTAGGTGTATTTTCTCCTCTTTGAGATCATAAACTCTGGGACAAGTAGAGAGGGATTTCAGATTCCGTGCTGCTTTTATGGCTATATTTGTAGGTTAGATATTTAATAAATATTTAAGTGTTTATTATTTTTAAAATATTAATTCTTAAAGTTATATTTCCTGCTCCCCATTAAACTGTGAACTCCTTGAGAGCATGGACTTTTTCGCCTTTCTTTGTATCTCCAATGCTTAGCACAGTGCCGGGCACGTAGTCAGCTCTTAACAAATGCTTCTCTACAGAACAGAGTCCTTTCTGGCTCTCAGGAGACTGTATCATATACAAATCCACATTTGGTTTTAGGAACAAATCTATCAAGGCCACATTACAGAACACAGAAATATGGATACAGTAGAACCTTGGTTTACGAGTAACCTGGCTTACGTATGTTTTGCTGTATGAGGAAAAATTTTTCGCAAAATTTATCTTGCAAGATGAATAAAAATTCACAATGCGAATATCATGTTTGGACTTGAACGGCTCTCGAAGGGATGACACTCAACTAGGGCAATGAGGAGGAGGTTGAGAGGTCAGAGGAATACCTCACATCGTGTGATTAGGGAGGTTTATCAGATGTGGGGAAAAGTGCAAAATTTTGTTGAAAGACATCGCCCAAATAAGGCTGTAGCAATGAGGGCCACAAATATTTTTAACAATAATGCAATGCCACATTTCCAGACATTCTGAAAAAAGTCAAAAACAAGTGTTAGATTCTTAGAAGTGAACATAAAGAAAAAAAAATCAGTGAGCCAAAACATGAAAGTGATTCTAAAAAATGAAAAATAAGTGAAGGCAGTAGTGTTAGTCTTACTTTTAGTGAAAGTAGCATAAGAGAGTACACCCCCAACACTGAAATCCCCAATGTTCTCATGGAAGGAGATTCTCCTTCCAACCTTCCAAGCAATAATCCTTCCTCCTCCTCCTCCCTCTCATCTCCCTCACACCAGCCATGACTCTTCAAAAAAGAAAAGTGCAGGTTAATTTGTTTTATTTTCAGTTTATATTGTTTACTAATCATTGCTATTGTATTTCAAGTACATTAGGGAAAAAACTTACCTAAAATTATAAATAATAATTTTTATATGAGTATTTTTGGGGATGTTATACTGATCATCTTTACATTATTTCCTATAGCAAAATTTGCTTTTCAATACTAACAAATCACATGATGAACAGAATCTTCAGATGAATTAAATTCATAAACCGAGGTTCTACTTTATTTCCTAGGATCAAGCTGAATGCTTACCATCCAGTTGGGCCACCTCCCTTCTGGCATGTTCTTCATCCAGGATGCTACAACTTCAAATACCTCAATTCCAGAGAGAGTAGTCATTTCTGTGAGGTAAAAATTGAAGGGAAAATCTGCTTCTTGGACAAAAGTTCTTCCATAGTACATCATGGTTTCTTCAATCCCTTCCTGGTTCTTTGCTTCAGTTCCCATAAATCTGCAAAATGATTTTTTTTAATGTTTTGATTTTCCCCAGTATTGACATAGTGTTCATTTTAATTGAATATAAAGCCTTGAATGGACTCAAGCTATATTTATACATAGTGCACAAAATCATATGGATTTCATACAGAGGACATTTGCAAGAAGCTTCATGAAAACCAGTGAATGACAAAAAAAAAATTTGCAATATGCTACATTTTACAACAACTTAAAAATCATTTCAAATAGACTTTCCAAAAGATCAAACTCAAGTACTAGATTAAACAACCTAAAAATGGGAAAGGAGGGGGAGAATATTATTTGAGCCAGTCCACCCTCCCCACTATTAAAATGTGACTAAAAACAAAATCACCTGGCTGCTTTGCAAGCTTCAAAGAGGTTGCTATATGTCTGCTATGTTGGTGATGATGATGATGATGAATATTTTGGGGGATGTGGTATCGATATATATATCCTACCAGCCTTCATCACTTCAATCTCTCCAGAGTACCTTCATTACTGAAGTACTTTCTTCCTTAATATACTGCTGATCTGTTTTTCAACATTCTGTATATGTTCCAATATCCTCCATAAATATCCATCCCCTCAGTAATGATATAAGCTTGCAGAGGGTAAGCATGTGTCCTGTTTCATTTGTAGTCCTAAAGGAACTAATTGGGGACTTTACAGAAAGTTTGTATTTAATAAATGTGTGTGTGTTTACTTTGTATAGATAAAGCATTCTGATTCAAAAAGACCATATAACACAATTGGTGATATAAAAAAGATATATTTGTCTGCAACATACCAAACTGACATTAAATGGTCATTTTCAGAATTTTGTTTTCTATAACAGATCTACCCACTTCAGCCCCCTACTCAAAACTCTTCAGTGGTTCCCTGTTGCTTCTAGGATAAGACAGAAAAGTCCTTAGAATAGCTTTCAAAGTCCTCCATATTCTGGTCCTTTTAGTCTTATTTCCTATTACTCTAATTCATACTCATTTCCATTCCAATCAAATTGGCCTGTCACATGTACATGTGACCTGTACATGACACGCCATCTCCCAGCTATGTGCCTCTGTATTCCAGAATGTATATTTTCATCCTCTCTGCTTCTTGGAAATTCTGTCTTCCTTCAAAGTACAGTTCAGATAATACCTCTGACACAAGGCTTTACTCTTTCTCCCTCTTGAAATGACTCTCTAACCTTGTACTTTGAATTCACTTACCTGGGTATACATCATATCTTCTGAGCTGAATGAAAGCACCTTGAGGGCAGGGACTATTTCATTTTTATCTCTGTATCCCCAGCCTGACCTACAGGAGGTACTTGATAAATGTTTGTTTAATGGAATATAACTTTTGCTTCCAAATGCTACTTTATGTTACAAAAAACAAACAAACAAAAAACAACCAGAAATGGTGACAAAAGTATATCCTTTTACCTGTATCTGCCAGGCTCCCTGCTGTACTGGTCCATGGTCTGCCTAAAGCTGCGGAGTATGTCATGCATCCCAACTTGGGTGGTGGTGTAATCATGATACAGTTCAGAATAGTTGGTAACCATGTCCTTTGGAAACAGTACAACCATTATCATCTCACAGGCCAAATGCCCACCACTTACTGCACAAGAACACAGACTGTTCCTAAGCATTGTCCCAAAAAGGGTTTTAATTATACATAGATGCCTAGAAAAGTGACCTAATAGTAGAAGACATTTAACTATTTAATTATTACTAACAGCCAATTAGCTAAGCCTACAATCTTCTCTCTGGAGAACTTGCAGTGAGAAACAAGAAAAGTGTATTTTCCCTCCCTACTAGTATTTCTATGAGGTCATGTGAGGAGGACCACAGAAAACTCAGTAAACCCACTGTTCAGTAACAACCCATCACTACACTATAGGTACTGTGTATTAGCCCAAACTACGATATTCACTGAACAACCAATGCCAGGATGGCCTGATCAACATCTGAAATAATCCATAAGAACTTGACCCATATTCATGTGGCCTCCTGGGTCACTATTGACAGTGGTTCAAGCAGGTGGGCAAGAGTGAGGCTCTCTACTGTCTTGAAATGGCTTAGAAGGCCAGAACCACCGAAGGGCATGGCAGCCATCATATGAGGTTTCTAGAATGCTACAAAGTATGCAAAGTTTTTATAAACAGTAACAGAGTTCAATAAAAGGAACACTGGGTATGAAATCAGACGTCCTATATTGGAATTTGTCTCTACCACTGACAACTACCTATGTGACCTCTCTAGACCTCAATATCCTCATCTGAATAAAGGGATTGGCCTTGATGGTCTCTCCAACTCCATGTAATCCTATATAATTCTCTCATTTTCAGTCATTCATTGAGATCACCACCACTGTGGTAGAGCCGTTTTGGAAGAAGTAGTAGGACAGTGATATTCACACATTTGGAAAAGCTATGATTTCACTGTGCATATTCTTGCACCTCTACAATTCACAAACCTTAACTGACCATCTTTGTGACTTGCTGTAGCAAAAATGAAAAAAAAAAAAAAACACTGGTAGCCAACCTTTTGGTAATGAATTGTCTACGCTTAGGTTAGTACTCAGAAAAAAGACATACAGCCTGTTGTTGGGCTTGGCCCCTAAACAATTCTAGCTTGATAGGAACTGTCCATGTTTGCTCTTCACTGGCATTGTATTTAAGAATCCAGATTCACCTCCAAACAAGGGGCAGCCAGAATAGAACTTTAATGGAGACAGATCTTAAAATTAACATTTCACATCTATATGATTATAAGACTTAATAAGTGCTTTAGATGACTTAGCTTACTTGAGCCTTACAGCTCTTTTTAAGGTGGAAAATCTGAGACTCACAAGATAGGAATTCCCATTCCAAAAGAGCTATTCAGTTAGGTTTATCTGATGTCTGCCAAGGTTGGTGAGATTTTCACAACTGGAAACAAAAATCAGATTTGATTCAATGAACTTTTCCAGGAAAGAACAATTTCTCTTTCTCTTTTTCTATCAATCTCTCTCTTTTTTTAAAATAAATGTAGCAGGGGGCAGCTAGGTGGTGCAGTGAGTAGAGCACCAGCCCTGGAGTCAGGAGGACCTGAGTTCAAATCTAGCCTCAGACATTTAACACACAAGACTAGCTGCATGACCTTGGGCAAGTCACTTAACCCCAATTGCCCTCCCAAAAAAGGCAAAAAAATAAAATAAATGTAGCAATTTAGACATTACAAAATCCAAGTAGCTCCCATACAGACTGTTTAGGAAAAAAAAAAAAAGACTTAGGGTCAGTTTTCTTTTTTTAATGGATCAATGAAAGGAAGCACACCAGCTAAAATAAAAGCAAAATATTTAGCCATGAACATTATTGATAATGGATAAAAATTGGTTTCACACTAGACACAGAGAAGTGACTGTTGTGACTTCATATTCCCCAGAGAATCGAGGGGGGGAAATCTCCTTGGCAACTGAAAAGGTAGGCATTGAACTTCGCAACTTGAAAAGGTATTGCCCCATAGAGATAATCTGAGACTCAGACAATAATATGGATTGCCCAGAGCCAGGCCACTATTAGTGATGAGGAGACCTTGATATCAAGTCCTTCTGGTTGCTCCTGCAGTGCTGTGGCCATACCTCCCATGCTTTCTCTCATGTACATGTAAATCTCTTATGGACTTTATGATACAAGACAAAACTAGGTGTAATAGATGCCTCCAAACCAAAGAAAAACGACTTCTGTCACAAGCATATTTCAAATGAGATGGAAAATAAAAGTTTGAGACAATTTACCGGGTTTTGAGTCTTATCTACTTGAGGTTCATCTCTCAGATGTGTTGCTTCTAGAAGAAATTTAACGGCATCAAAACTAAATCCATCAACACCCTTTTCAAGCCAAAACCGCATAATTTCCTAAACAGAGGAAACACAAATCGATGGTGAACTGAATTATCATAGAAAATTAATTTGCTATAATGCTAGCTAGTTTTATCAACGGTCTCCAATTTTCAATCAAGATTCTCTCTCTCATACACACACACACACACACACACACACACACACACACACACACGCACACACCCACACCAGAAATTCCTGAGTGCATTTAAAAAAAACTGGGATGCCTAAGAGTGAATATAAAGAAATCTTTCCCCTCTTTATTTTTTCTTTATCTTTCTTTTTTTTTTTTTTAACTATTGGTGGGATCATGATTAAGTTACTTTATCTTTCACTGTCTTGGGTTACTTTCTAAAACTCTTACAGATCAATGGTGGATGAGCATTATAGAAGTAGTAGAAGTTTCCTATAACTATGAAATTACAGGTGTAAAATTAATGTAAATGCCAATGGTACTATGAAAGTCTGAATTCCAAATAAAATCACCTCTGGCCAACTCAATAACAGAAAAGTTAGGTCAATGTTGTTGTTACAACATTGTCCTCCAGTTTACTTAGGACTCTTGAAACCCCAAATTTCTTAACAATGTGCTCAAGTGTGGGTGATAGGTCTCTAAAAACACTATTTAACCTCTTCCCTCTTTCTTTTCAATTTTATTTTAGACTCAGAACACAAATAAAGAATAGAGAAAAGAAACAAAAACATATCATAAACTTAAATACCAAGAAAAAAAGAAAAAACATGTCATGTGCATAGCAGAAAAAAAAAGATTCAAAATATGTAACAATAAATTTTCATTTCAAGAAAGCCTATATGATAAATAATACACGTGTTGGGAACTGTCCCATCTTTTCTTTGATTCCCTTAAGTTTTCTTTTGTTCTTTGCTGTGTACTTTTTTACTTTGTTCTTTTTTGTCACTCCTCCCACCCCTCTCCACTCTTTTTTTTTTAACAGTTTATTTTATTTTACTTTTTGTAAGCAATCGGGGTTAAGTAACTTGCTCAAGGTTACACAGCCAGGTGTTTCTGGGTGGGTGCTAAGTGTCTGAGCTTGGATTCAATCCCCAGGTCATCCTGACACTGGAGCCGGTGCTCTTACTCACTGTGATACCTGGCCACCCCACCCCTCTCCACTCTTAATGATTTTAAAAATCAGGCTTGATCTTTCTTGTCCCTCTGTCAAACCAAGTTATCAGAAACAATGTATATAGGTTACATTATCATGACTTGCAACTTTAGGAGAATTCCATTATATGACCTGTAGATGAAAATTCTCCAGTTACACAGCCAAGACAAGAAGAACAATAGCTGAAAGGCAGTGATGTTATTACCTAATAAGCATATCATTTTCTTAAAATAATGAACTTTCAAGTAACTATATATGTGAAGGTGAATAGAGAAGGCTGGATAACCCAAAAGTCATTCCTATTTGAACTTGCAATGTTCTTTTGTACTTTTGAAACTCTGCATCAAAATCTTTGTAATTACATTTGAGTATAAATATGAATGCATATATATATTCCTGATCTTCAGAGAATTCACTCCAAATCAAACAATGAAGCCATAATGTGAAGATGTGACTTAGGTGGACCAAGAAAGCTGCCTACTTTTACCCTACTCAGGTCTCCCTGATCAAATAAATGCTACTTGCAGTCTACTCCAAACTAGAAACAAACATCTAGTTTCCCAGTTGTTATCCTTTCAAGCAAATTCCCATAGTGGAAGTGGATGGTAGAGTTTCAAGAGGTTTCCTGCTGAAATGAGCGTAAATCATCATCATCATAACTGAAATGTATATGTCTAACTGTTTATAAACCCTCACATACATCATCTCATTTTGTTTTCTAAACAGTCCTGTGAGGTAGGTAGCACAAGGATTACAGAATGACATAATAATTTAGTGTGAAAGGAACCTCAACAGCAATTAAGCCTATCATAATGGGGGGGGGGGGGGGGAACCAAATCACTACACCTTGCCCCATAAATAGACATCCAACTTCTTTTTGAAGATTTTTGATGAGAGGGAACCACTATCAAAGCAGTCCATTCACCTGTGGACCATTCTGTGAGAAATGCTGGCAGTTTGGTTTCCACAGATTCTATAGGAACAACAGATGTTCCAAAAACAAATGTTATACTGGATGTGCAGGAAGGTATAAATCAGGATGAGGGGAGAAAGGGCAGAGCAACTCTATCCAATCATATAGCTGGAAGAAATTTGTAAGTTCACCCTTGGAAGAGGCCTGGGCTAAGCTGACTCAAACTGGCTAGGAACAAAGGATGATCACCAACTTTTCATTAACATTCATGCTTAACTAGCCTCAGGCATGTTAGCTGACACACCCTACAAAGAATTAGAGCCTCCTTATCCAATCATGTGTCCTATGTCAGTGCATGTATGGGAGGAGGGAACACAAGAAGGAGCAGCTATATAAGTGGGCACGTCAGAAAGACTGTAACCCAGAAAAGCTGGAACCAATCCCAGTTCTGAATAGAGGAACAAGGCAGGAAATTTGAATGGAAGCAGCATAAAAGAGCTTACATTTGTCTGATTCTCTGTAGTCTTTTGAGGAGACTACCTATTTATTCAGGAAAGAATAAAATAAAAGTAATGAAAACCTTCCCGACTTTCCAACAAGAATCGTTTATTCCTAGGTGATGTATTTTCCTAACAATTCTAATTGTTTTCTTCCTTGACGATAACCTCAACTTTTCTTCTTTGCAACTTCTACCCATTGCTCCTGGTTCTTCTCTATTGGGTCAAGCAGAGATAATTCTAATTTCTTTTCCATATGATAGCCTTTCAAATACTTGTGACAGCTATTATGTGCCTCTTGAATCTTCTCTAAATAAAAAATTCCCAGTTCCACCAGCTGATTCCCATGGCCATGGACTCACATCAAAAAGGAAAGAAGTTTGGT
Source organism: Petaurus breviceps papuanus (assembly GCF_028583685.1). Classification (NCBI taxonomy): domain Eukaryota; kingdom Metazoa; phylum Chordata; class Mammalia; order Diprotodontia; family Petauridae; genus Petaurus; species Petaurus breviceps. The sequence continues at coordinate 6,731,247 of NW_027187358.1, read as the reverse complement.
CTGGCATGGCTTATTCTGATTCTTTGGGGTCATCTTTTCCTCTTCTAGGTTTTCACTAATCATCTCTCTATCCATTCAAAGATAATTTCTCCCATTTTAAAGCTGAATAAGATAAAGGTAAGTAGTAAGAGCCAGATATCAATCTAGCAAGTGATTTATTTAGCAGATAACATGATAGATACTGTCAATGGTCTTGAAGATTTAGACAGGTTTACCAAGTATAATGTACCAGTAGGTCATGTAAGGTTGATGTATTTTCATCTCTAAAGAGCTATCTATCCTTTTAAGTCAGTTTGTTCGAATAGGTGTTATGCCAAAATAAAACAATCAAACCAGAAAGTCGAGGCTTTTCTTACATTTTATTTTCTTTTACTGATGGTAACTTTTTTCTACAAGAAGAATAAAAAGGATTTTAAAGGAATGTTTGCCTTATTGCTTAAGGGCAGCTAAGTATCACAATGAATATAGCCCTGGACCTGGAGTCAAGAAGACCTCAGTTATATAACCCTGATATATATAGACAGACAGACAGACAGATATATTGATCAATGGATAGATAGATAGATAGATAAACTTGGACAAGTCACAATATGTTTCCATCAATTTCCTCATCTGTAAAATGGAGATTAATAATACTACCTGCCCCCTAAGGTTGTTGCAAGGCATAGTGCCTTGCATGTAACAGGTACTTAATAAATTCTTATTAATTAATTTTTTCAAATTAAAGAAAGGGTGCTAGAATCTGCTCAAACCAACTTGTAGAACTGATAGTTGAGTTTTTGGTATGAACATCTGTACCACAGACACTAAAAATTGTTAGAACTTGGAACATGATTTGTTGTTTTACTGATTATCTAGACTTAAAGTGATGGAGAAAAAGTTAATAATTAAATGTGTCCCAGTGGGCAGTAGAGATTCTAACTGAATTTAAAATAGGAAAAAATCTGGAGCAGTCAGAGAAGTCTTCATGGGTAGGTGAACCTAGAAAGATCAAATGGATAAGTGGGGGGAAATGTTGGAAATTCCTAGGAAAGATGACATGCAGTCAAAGTCTGAAACCAAGAAGATGCATGGCCATGCAGGAGACAGAGAAGAGACTGAAGCAAGGCTCATCCATTGACACAGGTACAGGGAGCCTTCAAGTTCACCCCAGAGCAGAGATCCTTGACCATGTTCTGACTTTTTTTGGTTTCTTCTCTTCTCTGCATAATGTTTTCAAATGAAACAGACTGGATTACAAAGAAAGCCAATTTATTAAAATACAGTTATCAAAACATTGTTTAAATTAACCCCAGATGAAGAATTGCCCTTGAGCAAATTGTTTGTTCTACCTACAACCCACCCCTCCAGAGTTCCCCTGGTACAATTTTGGAGTATACACCCATCCCCTCAAGGAGGGAGGCAGAACTTTGGGTAGTCCAAGGTGGGAGTCGTTTAAATTATGTTCAAATTTAATTGGGAATGTATTTTTGTACTACATGTGACTAAGAGTGGGTCACTTCAGACAAATTCATGGAAATGGTGGGGGAGGAGGAAGGGGAGGAAGGTTGAAGGCCAACAGCAGGAAACTAACAGAACTATTCTACCCTCTTACTTAACTTTATTCCTCCAATTTCCATGTTGATTGCATAGAGTACATGATTCCTCTGACAGATGCAAAGCTTAGGCACACCTGTGCTCGGTCATGCCTTCCCAAGAGGAGGCGAGTTGCTTTAGACTCAGGGCTTCAAGTGTTCCCCGTAAGTCTCAGGCAAAGTAAATAGAATCAAGAGAGCAACCAAGCAAACTCTACTAAGTACTGTCAATAAACAGTCTGGAATATTAAAGCAAATAATTAAATTTGGGTAGATGCTGTCAAAACTAAAGACAAGATTTGCCACAGATAAATAAATGGCTGATAATCTGCTTCAAATCACTACTAGCTGATCAGATTCGATGAAATTTTTGTTTGTATCACCAAATGCCAAACCCATAACACTAGTTATTGCTCTGACTCTGTTTCTGTCTCTCTTTCTTCCCTTCTCTCTGTCCCCTCCCTCTGTCTCTCAGTCTCAATATCTCTATCTCTGTTTCTGTTTCCCTTTCTTTCTCTCTGTCTCTCTCTGTCTTTGCCATTCTGTCTCTGCTTCTCTGTCTATTGTCTCTGTCTTGGTCTGTCTGTCTCTGTCTCTCTCTCTGTCTCTGTCTCTCTTTCTCTGTCTCTCTCTGAATCTGTCACTCTGTCTCTCTGTCTCTCTCTATCTCTGTCTCTCTGTCTCTCTCTGAATCTGTCACTGTCTGTCTCTCTCTATCTCTGTCTCTCTGTCTCTGTCTCTCTCTGTCTCTGTCTCTCTTTTTCCATATATAGTCCACCTAAAAGCAAATACAACAGCCCTGGAGACTGCAACTGTTTAAATGTTCTAATCCCTCTTTAGCATTAGTACTGGTTATCAGACACTGAAAAATAAAAATAATTATCCAAATCAAGTTTTGTGGTATTGGAGAGTGTTTTAATAGAATCTGTTTATTTTTTAATTAAACTCTGAGACTAACCATTTTGAGCAGTACAACTTGAAGAAAAACCTAAGAGTTTATTTCTGAAACCTATTTTAAAATATCCAAATAGGGGCGGCCAGGTAGCGCAGCGAGTAAGAGCACTGGCCCCAGTGTCGGGATGACCTGGAGATTGAATCCGAGCTCAGACACTTAGCACCCACCCAGAAACACCTGGCCATGTAACCTTGAGCAAGTTACTTAACCCCAATTGCTTAAAAAATATATATCCAAATAGTTAAACAGTCCACAGTTCAATCCTGAAAAATCTTTGCTATGTATGTTGTTTACATAAGGATAGGGACTGGACCTTTGAATTTTTTTGGATACAGGGAACTCCCAGATGAGGAGTCACACTCTACCATTACAGGTCAGTACGTTCTTTGAAACTTTTAGTCTTAGAGAGTCACCAGGACATCCAGAGGTTGAGACCTGCCAGGGTCACAGAGATAACAGAGGAAGGAGTTGAAATCAGGTCTTCCTGACTCAAGGTCAGCTCTCTTCCCACTATGCTACACTGTCTCTGTGTTATATACAAGACATAATTCCCCTTATAGGATGAAAAAAGAGAATTTATTGACAATTGTTATTAACTTTACTTCAATCAAGCTTTCCCAGAGTGTTTCCCACTGTAGCTAACATAGGCTACTGTATTAAGCTTGGAGGGGAAGGCAAAGTGGTACCCTTATTGGAGGAAGATAGTAACACCAGCAACAAGAACAAGAGTTAGTGTTTATACACTGACCAGATACACATAGCCTATGACCAAATACTTAACCCAAATTTTACAATAAGGTACTATAAATACCCCATAAAAGAAGAAAATTCATACTTTCTTCTCTGGTTTGAAGGGAGGACCAAAAACTTTTACTTGGATTTTCCAGACTGTGGATGTACCCCATACCTAACCCCACGATGTGAAAAGGATAACCATACTAGTGTTTCATTAGAAACTTCTGTCTTACATTATACACATAGCAGCACTTATTAGGAGAGCCAAACTCCTGATGGACAGCTGAGAAAGAAGTAAGAACTATGAGGCAGGATGCTGGAGAGGGAAAGATCAGTGCACCAGATTAGGCAGAGGCAGATCTCCATAAAAATTTTCAAAGAAATGGAGAAATAAGACCTTCCCCCTCGCATTTTAAAGAAATGCAAAGGTGGGTCTGGCAGAGCCTGGGAACTTTTAATAAGCAAAAAAAGAGGAGGTATGTCATTATAGTGAATGTGAGAGATGCAGAGTTCAGCTAAAGGAAAGATAGAGCAGAAACTGCAACTAGGCTGACCTAGATAGAGTTTTGGATAGAGAGTCAACAATTTCTGAGTTCAAATCCTGTCTCAAGCACTTAAAAGCTGTGGGACCCTGGGCAAACACATTAACCTCTCTGGGCCTCAGTTTCCTCATATGCAAAATGAGGGGTTTGGACTCTATGGCCTCTAAGATCCCTTCTGGCTCCAAATCTGTGATTCTATGAAACAGAGTGGGCAGTTCCCTATACAGTGCTAAGGACAAGTAAGGACTTTTGAAGGGATGGATGAACTACAGGTTCTAGGTAGAAGGAGGTAAGCTACAAGGAAGAAAGTTGGAGAAACTTTTTTATTCTTAAAATGATTTGGCTGGAAAACTACTTAATAACTTACACTAAAATTAAGGGATGAGATGAGTATTACAACTTGTAAATGTTCCAGCTATTACTTTCACTCTGATAAAAATAAGTGTGATTACAGAAACTGACTTGGCTTGCTCTAACAAAATGGGAGGAGGATGGAGGAATGGGAAAGTCATACTCAGTGATAGGGACTCAAGACATATGCTAAAGACAGAGAAATGACCTCCCCCTGGTGGATATTTTGGGTGATGACAGCAAAAGTGACCCAACACCTTAAATGACCAGGAAGTTAAAAGACCCAGAACAAGGAGGGGAGTCATTTCCAGGGATGTACTGGAACCTGCTCCCACTTGATATCTAGAAAGAGCTGATTGTTAAATTTTCAGGATGAGCATTTATACCTCAGAAATCAGCAAGGGCTACAAAAATGGTTTGATTTACTGTTCTATAGATTGTCAAAACTTAAGAAAGAGATGGAGAAAATGATAATGCAGATTAACCTTAAAAATGGGTTGGGTACACATTTTTTGAGAGCCTGTTGTTAAACATTTACCAGAACGCCCCTGCCCTTAACCCTCATTTCTTTCATCACATTCTCTAATGAAGTTCATGGGTTTCCCAACAATTTGGGTTGGAAGGGGTTAGACTGAAACCTATATGGAAAAAAAGAAAGCTGGGAGGATTTTGACTCTACTGCATGCTGAACAGGAATGTTAGTCTTGTTCTGCCACCATGTTGGCAGACTTGGGGTCACTCGGAGCTAGGAGAGACTGGTGGCTTTTCTCACATAGAACTGTTCAGCTTGTCAAAGCTATGGCGGGACTCCTCTGTGAATACAGGAAATGGCTTTGGTTGTTGTTATGGCTTGTGTCCCAACCAGTGACGTCATCAGTGTGACTAACTCCTGATAGGAAAACTCCCTTTACCAAATGCAGATCAGCAATTTGTAACTTCTAATCTTAGAAAGGTTCCTAGGGCACTGAGAGGTCAAGTCACTTGCCCATGGTCACAAAGCTATACAAGTCAGTGGTACAACCAGGACTCAGTATTCCTGATTAGGAGGCATCAATCGATCCTCTATCTCCTCTGCCATGGGTCTCTCAGGAGGAGTGTCAGAAATAAGAAAACAGAAGGGCAGTGTTTAGCACAGGCTTTGAAATAATAGAACACAAACTGTCCCAAGAGTCAGAAGATTTAGATGCAAGCCCAAACTATGTGACCTTTGGGAAGTCACTCTGTACCATTTAGCCTCAGTTTCCCTATATGTGAATTAGGGATAACCCGTTCTACTTCATGAAGTTGTGAGGAATAAATGACAGGATATGTGAACTGTCTTTGCAAAGTAAAAGGAGTTCTACAAATGCAAATTTTGTTCAAGGTGTACCCCACCAACACCTCCTAAAACCTTCCCAATGTTTTCAACCCTGATTTTATACATTAGAAAAACTTTGGCCCAAACATGTTAAAAGATTTGCCCAGGGTTAAGAGAAGACTTGTGTTGAACACATGAAGGGCCTATGATTTCCTCCATGCACAAACTCCCTCTCCCACCAAACCTGACTCTTTCTAAGATCCATCCACAGCTTAGAGAATTGCTTGAGGCTCTGGGATATCCATAACTTGCCCATAGTCACACAGATAGTAACTATCTGGCCGCAACCCAGATCTTTCTTCCTTGGGAACCTATGTCCTATGAGAGACAGCATAGTATGTGGTCAAAAGCTGGGCTTGGACTCAAGATACAGGTTTGAATCCTACCTCAGACACAGACCCTCTCCTCAAGTGACAACCTACCTCTGCCTTAGTTTCCTCATTTTTAAGACGAGACTTTGGACTCGATGTTATCTATGGTTCCTTCTTGCCCTGAATCTATAATACTGTTATCTATTCCTTCCCCATGCTGCCTTTAGGTTGAACACAGGACAGAGAGAGGATTCTACATACAGAACTTTTAGGGGAGGACACTGCCCTCACCAGTGTAGGTCAGCACCTTCTTGGCACTTTACACAGTTGAAATGACTTGCTCAGGATGTTTACACAGCCAGATTTCGTGGGAGGCTGGTTCCAAGTGAAGTTCTCAATGCATGATGCCAGCTTAACTTGCTGGGTTTACCACTTCACCCTCGTCAAACATTAACCTCAAGCCCAGTTGAACAGAATCATGTCCTACCACTAGCTGCAGGTGAAAAATCAGCAGAGGGAAAATATGGGAACATGGAGGAAACAAGTGGCTCATTTCTGCAGCATTACTTATTACAGAATTATCACTGAGAGTCACAGCATCTCCAGAGACTAAACATGGAATTGAGTTTTGTGGGGAAGCAAAAGGAAAACGGAAGATGGAAATACCTGTGTGTTACCAGTCAGGTCATCTATGTAATAGGCACGATTTAAAATGACTCTTGGGAACTCTGGTTGGCAAATTATTAATCTGACTATTTCTATTTCTATTTTTAAAATAAGTGCATCGTGGGGTGGGGAGGGGTTGACCCTGCTCACTAAACCTTTTATGGGCAAAGCCACTTTCCAGGGCAGGTTTTTTATTTGCTTTTACTACTTGATCTTCCTAAGGCTGTCCTGCAAACAACTAATAATCATCCCAAATGGATAGTAGAGAAGATTTTGTGTTCACTAACTTCACTATTCTCAAGAATCCTGGGAAGAATCTGGACTTGGTTAAAAAAAAAAAAAAAACCACCCTTGTGATACATTGTAGCAAATATTGACCCAGCTCATCTAAACTTCTTTAGTTCCCATTATGTTGGAAACTCTCAATTTTGTAACATAGAGATCAAAAACAAAACAAAACAATAAAAGAACCATGCACAGGAAAAACCCAGCAGAAAAGGGAAGTCAAGTCAATATCAAGGCAGGTCAAAACATAATAAGAGCAAGTCTCCTGTTGAAGCACAAGCTCCCACCCTTTTACAAGGTGTCTGTGTATTTTGGCATTCAAAGCCCTTCATAACCTCTCTCCACTCCCAACACCACCTTCCTAGTCTTCTCCCACCATCTAGGTTTTAAGGGCAGCTAGATGCAGTGGATACAGCACCAGGCCTAGAATCTTCCTGATAAGTTCAAGCCTAGCCTCTGATACTTACTAGCTATGTGACCCCAATCATGTCACTTAACTTCCATTTGCCTCAGTTTCCTTATCCATAAATGTAGATAATAATAGCACTTACCTACCAGGGTGGTTTTGAGGATCAAATGAGATAATAATTATAAAACAATAAGTACTATAATTATTATTTTTATTACACCTTATACCTCTGCCCCCCCCCCAAATCATTCTTCAGTCCAGTGACAATGATCTCCTTGCACTTCCCCAAACAAGACTCACTGTCTCTGGCTGCCCCCATGCCTGGAATGCTCTCCCCTCTTCATTTCTCCCTGCCTCCTGGCTGCCTTGGCTCCCTTCAAGATCCAGCTAGAATACCATCTTCTGCAAGAAGCCTTTCCCATCCCTCCCTCTTAATTCTAGTGCTTTCTCTCTGTTAAGCATTTCCCATTTATCAAGTATATAGCTTGTTTATACGTATTAATTTGCTTGTTGTCTTCCCCATCAGATTATTTTTGGCCTCTCTTTGTATACCCAACACTTAACACAGTGCCTACCACATAGCAAATGCCTAATAAGTACTTACTGATTGACTGACTTAGAACTTTAACATTTGCAAAGCATTTTACATGTTATCTCATTTCATTTTCACAATAACACTGTGAGGAAGATGCTATTATTATCCTCACTTTAGAAATGGATGACATAACTGAGGCTGAGGTTAAGTGACTTGCCCTCCCCACCTATAGGGACTGGATATTCAGATCAACTAAATAGACATGATAACTGAAACCTTCAGAAATCCAATGCCAGAATTTTAGCTAGACAACACTTAAACGTTTTACCTTGTTCCTCACCACATCTTCCCAGCAGTTCTAGGAAGGTGAGTCAATGTGGGGTGGGGGAGGAGTCACTAATGTCTTCACACTTCAGCTCTCCATTGTGCCAGGGAGGCAGGAAGGGGCCACAGGTATTTGTCCCAAACACGTTCTTCCAGTGATTTGACTTTAAACAACTGGTTCAATAAAAGAAGTGCTTAAGTGGGTTTGGGAAATAGAAGTTTAAGTGGGTGTAGCTACTCACCTTTATTTCTTCCTGGACATCTGTATTACGGAAATTTAAATCGGGCTGCTCTTTCATAAACTGGTGGAAATAACACTGATTTCGCACTTCATCATATTGCCAACTAGAGTTTCCATAGACACTCAACTATCAAATAAAGAAGAAGCCATTGGCTGCTTAATAGAATTCAGATGACATCAGAGCCAATAAAGAAAAGGAAACTATTCTCCAATCCCAATCTTTCACAAATTTCTAAGCATTTTCCTTTTATGGAGAGTTCTTTGGTAAATTAACTCCCCTAAAAATGTCTCCAGTTACCTTGATGGTTGTATCAAATAGGCTTAGGGCCTATATGTTTGGGGAGGCCAGTGAAAAGAATGCTTCACAGCATTTGTCCTTCACAATAGTCACACCAAAATAGCATAAGGTTTGGGGGGAGAGAAAGGAGTAATTTCAACAAAAGCAGCATATCTGACAAGAATTTTTTTCCTGAAACTTATTTTGTATCAACATCCAAGTTAATGATTAAAAACTGGACAAGACAAGGACACATAGAGCAATTCCCTAGACATTGACTTCCAGAATGATAGCAATTAAATTCAATAAATATTTATGAGGTTACTACTATGTGAATGGCACTGTCTCTTCTTTGACCACATGAAGGGGTCAAAGAACTCTGAGACTGTTATCTTCCAGGCAGGGGGTAGGACAGATCTAGCCACTCCTGTATGATAATTCTTTCCTCTGTTCAGATCTGGGTTCTCTCTGAGGGACTCCATTCTAACTTATGGTGACATCCAACCACATGGCCCAGATTCCCGTTGGGTCTTATGATGAATGCGTAACCAGGTACAAAGGTAGTGAAGCAGTCTGTATGCCAGGAAAGTTTACTATTTCTGCTGACTTCTTCATATGCAATTCCAAGTGGAATACATTCCAAGGTGTGGAATGCTTCATTTACCTTGACAGGCCTCACCCTTACATTTTATTTTCTCTGTCATTGCCCCTTATGACATCCAATTTTGCTGAAGCCTAAATAGGACATATCAGGACATAAGAAACTAGGATGCTATGTGGCATTAACTTGGCTTATGCCTTTTAGTCCTATTGTTTTATGAAGGTTTTCTCCGATTTTGAAAAATCTAGCTGCATTAGATTTTGTATATTTGCTCTAAAAGTCTATAAGCTATCAGGTTTGCAATAAATAGCTTAGTGACCTCAACAAAAAGAAATGCCTATTTGCTTCATTCGCAAAAAGAGAGGAAAGCAAAACACTTACCCAGTTGTTGGGTGGTATGGTCACGCCATCTACATGCGTGCAGTCATGCCAGATGTAATAATCTGTATATTTTCCTGTCCGATTCCGACTCAATTGAAACCAAATATGTTTATCACTTGTGTGATTTGGTATAAAATCCATTATGAGCTTCAAACCTTATAAAATAATGAGTGAAAACTTGTGTTGGAAGATGTATATTATGAAAATTAATATACACAATTCAAGAAAAGTATAGAATTAAAAGATTTAAAGCACTTAAAACTACTCTTTCCCTTCTCTGTTACCTTTATCATGTATAGCTGCAACTAGATTCTCAAACTCTCTCATTGTTCCAAAAATGGGATCAATTTCTCGGAAATCTTCAACGCCATATCGGAAATCTTTAATGGATGATTTATAAAAAGAAGTAATCCATACATTCTTTATGTTTAAATTTATGATGTGATCAAGTTTCTCTTGTATGCCTAAAAGGAAGAAAAAATGTTAAGGGCAAGAAACGTTAGGGTGATTGTTTTTAAACAACAGCATTTTAAAAAGGGAATAAAAAATAAGTTTAAAATACTTATTGGAAATGACATATATGTTGTTGACAGTAACATTTGCAGTTTCATTCACTTCATTACATTTTAAATATCAAGCTTCATTGTTCTGTTCTAATAATAAGTTGACTCTTTAAACAGAAATAGATATTCTCAAATTTCAAAGTATTCTTCAATGAGAAGGTTAACGTTCAACAAAGTCAAGTGACTTGTTAATGCTCAAGGAATGATACGGTGGTTGAGCTGACAAAATTTTCATCAAATTTCTTAGAATGGTCACTCTGACTTGTTCAGTTAAATTATAATGTTCTGCAGGAGAAGAATAAAGGATTGCTCTTTTTATTCCTTTTACTGATTATATATCAGCCCTCAGGACAACAATCACATGTGGACTAAATTTATACATCTATCTACAAGGCTGCATTATAGCAGGCCTATCATATGACTCTTTTATACTAGTCAGTATAAAGTGAAATGTAGTCTAACAAAAAGAGAGCTACACTTGGCAAAAACTATGACCAACAAAAAAATGTTGAAATGAAATGAGTGCATTACTCAGGATTGTGGGATTACTGGTAAAACCACAGGATTGTAGATTTGAAGCTAGAAGGGAACTTTAGTCTACCTGGTCCAATTCTCTCATTTTAGAGATGAAGAAACACAAATAGCTTAAACACTGTGTTTTACCTTTGGTCCAATGGCCTAAATCTAGACTCAGAAACTTGATCTCTTTATCTAAATCTTTCATAATTTTCTGTGTTACCTTCTCCAAGCCAATTGACCACTCTGTGTCTCACTCTGTGGCCATTCTGAGGACTATGGCACTACATATGGTCATTGGATGAATAAATGAGTGAATGGAGAGAAAGTATAACTCAAAAGTATAAAATAATCTTTTTTTAAAAAAAGAAAATGAAAAAAATTTAATTGGTGATCATAACCACAGAATATGCTTTAAGAATACTGACATGATATTCTAAAGATGAGAACCAATATGTTGGAAAACTAAGAAATAAGCAGGTGCTCCTAAATTGATGCCCCAATGACTAGAAGGTAATCCATGAAAGGCTCAATCAGCCTATGAAAGAGGGAGTATCCCAAAAGTACCTACTATGAAGCAGTGCTTGCCCATAATCACACACCTGGTTAATGACAAAGCGAAGTCCAGAACAAAGATATTCTGACTCATTCATTGATCTTTCTTACTACTATATGCTGTTAGGAATAGCACAAGTGACCCTGCCATTTTTTCCAAAACTGAATATAAGATCCATTGTAACGAATGTAGCTTCTTTGGTTTTAAAGGGACTTTTTATTCGTTTGTATTCTGTGCTTCTCCCTTTTGTTTGGCTCCTTAATAACTCAAAAAATGTATCTATTGGGGCCTCCTCTTTATGTACCGGGCCAGAGGCTCTGGAGAATACAACATCTGCATGAAATACAGTCCCAACCTTCAAAGCACTTCTATAGAAAGGGATGTAAGTGTAATGTTAAAGGGATATAAGATCTTGCCCATCCATTAATAGGCCTCACTAGAGTCCATTAAGGGAAGCTAGATTAGGGGAGGCTTTCTGGTAGGAAAGCTTTCACACCTTTTGTTAATTTCTAATTAGGCACTGAGTCATGAGGGTTGTGATATCCTCAGGTTCTAAAAAGGGTATATATACTCTAAGGTTAGCATTTTGCTTTGAGACTCACTCACTGGAAGAGTGTTGTTGTGATTTGACCAGATGAGACTCTGGGTAGCCATTAAGGAGTCCCTCCAACTTTGAAAAATCCAGATGTTGGTGCTTCTCTCTCTGGTAACTATGTATGTATTGTTGCCTTGGTCAGACAGCTGGATCGGTCTGTTGATCTGTGCTAATTTCTCAGACAGTTAGGAAGCCCTGTCTGCTGGTCTTTATTTCTCTGCTTGTATTTTCTCTATTTTCTTTGTTTGTATTTTCTCTGAAGTTCAGGATGCTGACTTTTCCCCTGAACTAATGGATGTAATTAAAAAGATTGTTGACCCTTTGAACAGCTGTCTTTCCTAGTAAAGCAAATCTAAGAACCTGTGCTAGCAACAATCCTGGGTATGCCAGTGTGGTTACTGCTACAGGAAGTCACATTTAAGTCATAATAACCCAAGGAGAAGTGGGTAGCCTCAGAAGACCTAGTTTCAAAGCCTGCCTCTAGCACTTACCCATCAACTCCCCCATTAGAATGATAGTTCTGTGACAGCAAGGACTGTCTCCCTTTTCCATTTGTATCCCTAGTACTTAATAATCACTTAATAAAAGCTTCATTCATTAATTCATACCTCTAAGTAGTTGTCTAAATCACTTAACCTCTCTGAGAGAGGTCACCTTCATCATTGGTAAAATAGAGTTGGCTCAGATGACCTTTGGGATCTCTTTTATCTCTAGGTCTGGGATCCTGAGATACAAAAGCCTGAAGGGGTATACAGAAGGAAGAATTGAGTCCAGCTGGGGTGACTATGGAAGGCCTTGTGGAAGTCAGTACATGAGCTCAGTCTTGAAGGACGGGTAGTCTTTCAAAAGAGATTTGGAGAGTGAAGAAACACAATGGGGTGGGGGGAATCCAACACAAAAGTGAGCTTTTTGTTTGGGGGAAAACTTTGGCATGTTACTCTATTTAAGGTTTGCAAAGTGCTACACACAGATACACACACACACAAAAAGTACAGTCAGTTCTGCTATAACCAGACATATATGTTCTTAAAAATAAAAATTGTGTAAAAAAAATCCACGTGCTTATTGGAAAAAAAAAATATTGTCAGTGACACACGTACAAAAAAAGATAATCTAATCAAAACAGTAACAGTTTTTATACATGTTAAATGGATAAGAAATACATACAAACTACAGTAAATAGTGACCAGCATCTTCCCTCAGGCTGCTGCTCAGCCTGCACACTGCCAAGGGCCAGCCTTTCTGGGACCACAGTTCCTACTGCACCAGAGGATAGAGAAGGAATAGATAAGGTGCTTGAACTTGAAGTTTGCTTGTGGAATGGGTTAAAGCTTGGGCATTATTGTGAAGTGGTGCTATTTCTCTTCCGGTGTATAGAACGCAGCATAATTCACATCATGCACAAGTTGTTCCCTGATGTTATCCATGGTGTTGGAACAAATTTGAGTTTTCAAAATGAGCTTTAGAGCAGAATTGACTGAATAAAGTAGTGTGAGCTAAGCCTTGAAGGGAGGTCATGCTTCCAAGAGGTAAGGGATGTTAAGAAGGCACAGAAGGGGCTACATCAAGGAGACCGTTTGGCTGGGACATTGAGTCCTCCAAAAGGAAGGGATATGGAATCAATCTGGAAAGATATTGACAGCCTGATTGGGAAGAGAGGAGCCTGAATTTTATCCTGGAGCCAAGAGGGAGCAATAGAAATGACATGACCAGACCTGGGCTTCTGGAATATCAATTGAGCAGTTGTTGGATTTATATGGAATGGTTAGCAATGAGGATAATGATGACAGTAATAGGGTGTGTATATGTACATATACATATGTATATTCAGTCCTTTATGTTTTATATAATGTAAGCTCCAGGCAAACCCTTTCTGGAACAAATTATTTTTATTATTAGCTGTAGAGACTCTGAATCAACCTTAACTCAATGGCCACTCCTTTGCTCTGAGACTCCCATTGCTGATCTTACAGCATTGTTAAAGAGGAAAGTGTTTATAAAGGCCAAGATATCATAGAAATGCAAGATGTTCAGATCCAATTGCTTGCCAAGTTTTGTCAGTTCTACCTCCACCTCTGACCCCTTCTTTTTAATCACAAGGACAACCCGCTAAGGTCAAACACTCATGAGCTCTTGCCTGGACAATCCCTAAAAGAGGCTCCTAGTTGATTCTCTAACTCATTCAATTCTTCTTTGTTCCCCCAAGTTATCCTCCATATAGTTCCCAAAGTGAGATTCCTAAAGGTCTGACCATGTCACTGTCCTGCTCAAGAAGTTTTGGTGGCTCCCCACTGCCTCCAGGATAAAACATTAACTTTGGTTTTCATAATCTGGCTCCCCTCTGCCTTTCCAGAAATACTGCACATTCCTCCCCTTCACACATTCTACATCCCAGCCAAAGGGCCAATTCACTGTTCCTCCCACAAGACAACTATTGTGCTTTTGTATAAGCCATCCCTCAAGGCCAGAAGGCACTCCTTGCTTCCCTTGGGTTCCTGGTTACCTTCAATCCTCATCTCAAGTTCTACCACCTACAGGAGACCTTTCCTGACCTCCCCAGCACCCCATATCTCTCCTCATCCCCACCTGCCCTCTACAATCCCTTCTACTTTCTTTGCATATAACCAGAATCTGTTTGTAGGTTATATAGGTGTATATGTATATGTATAGATGTAGATGTAGATGTAGATGTTGGCTTCGCCTATAGAATATAAACTCTAAACGGTCAGGCACTGGTTGGTTCATTTTTGTCTCTGTATCCCCAGTGCCCAGCACAAAGTTGACACTTTAATAAATGTTTCTTGAGTGAAGGTACTCCACATTACAAGCGGGCTGGCCAACTTGCAGGTCCCTGACGGGCCACTATCTTCCCTGTGGACTCCCTCCTCTCCTCTGACCCTTTGAATGTTTAGCTTCCTCCAAGTCTTTGTGCTAGAGGCCTTTCCTGATCCCTCCAGGGTTTAGTACTCTTTCCTTCCTCCTACCCTCAATTGGAGAGCTAGAGGAGGAGTAGATAGAGCCCTGGGTCTAGAGTCAGGAAAACCTGAGTTTAAGACCAGCCTCAGACATTGACTAAATGTATGACCTTGGACAAGTCTATTTGCCTCAGTTTCCTTCTCTGTAAAATGGGGGCAATAATAATGACTATCTCCCAGGGCTGTTGTGAGGATAAAAATGAGATCATATTTGTGAAGTGCTATATAAATGCTAGTTATTAGCTATAGATCTGAGTCATGAAGGCTCTGAAGTGGGATTAATTAGATTCCAAAATACACTAATACATATAATACAGTCTTTATTCTGGGCACACAGTAGTAGGAGCTTTAAAAACATTTACTGGAATGAACTGGATTAATTAATTCTTTAGTATTAAATATGCATAATAATCTTTGAACCTTCCATCCCTTATAGAAATGTCAGAATTAAGGGGTAAGTGAGTGTGAGAAACCCATCATGGTCAACAAACTGTAATTAAAAAGCTGTTAATATATTTGATATGTTATAACCATTATTCATTGAATATCAAGACCTGGGGTCTTCTGGCCTCAGGCTGTGGAACCCTGGACAAAGGACTCAATTTCTCAGTGCCCTAAGCACCTCCTTAAGGGGAAGAAGAGGAAATAAGCATTTAATAAGTGCCTACTAGATGCCAAGCTTAATTCTCACAAGCAACCTTGTAAGGTAGATGCTATTATTTTGCAATTGAGAAAACTGAGGCAAATCAAGGGTAACAGAGCTAGTGAGTATCTGAAGTTGAATTTGAACTCAGGTCTTCCTGACTCTAGACCCAGGGCACTATGCCACCAGCTTCCTCAGAATAGATAAATTACAGACGTGTTATATGTGTGTCTATAGAAAGAGTTATCATACCTGGAGTTCTGTATACTAATGAAATCGTGTATCTGGAGCGAAATAAGCATTGCCTTCTCCTCTCCCCCTCTACCCAATCATACTTTTGTTTTTAAGAAAAATCATAGGATATTCTTATTGGTTCATTCACTGTCCCCTAAATCAAAGAATTGTTCACATAAGCTTTTATTCTGCCTATTGCTGTATCTGCAGGCATTCAATAAATTCCTTGTGAGGAGAAGTTTCATTCTCCTCTCCAGTACTCTGATTCCAAAACACTCTGCTTAGGGTATTCAATAGACATGTGTGTAATGCTACCATGTAGAGTTTCCCTCTGTGCTGTGGCTGCCACAAAAAAATAGCAGCAGGGGCTACCATTGAATTACCCTCCTGGTTCATTCCTTTTATGAAATTAACTGATATACTTGATATGTTGATGTTCAGAAATCTCTTCTGAATCTGTTTCATCCAGAGGCTTTTCTTAAGATGTCATTCTCTCTGTTGGTTCTTGGCTTTGGAGCTCTACTTTATATGGCCTTTGGACAAACTAGCAAAATGCTTGACATTCATTCCACCCCAGCACATGTAATTATGTAAGAATAACATAAAACAGTTTTGCTTATAATATTTAAAAACCTGAGTTTTACCAGTTTTTCTAGATAAAACTAGTGCTTTTTTTTCCAGCCTAGTAAGAAAAAATTCCCCCTCCCCATTTCTTTCCAGTTCCTGAGATATAAAGTTATTCATTGGTAATGAATTCCTAAAGGTGTGGTTAAGGGAGGACTCTTCATAACCCCATAGGCAATTGTTTCAGCAGCCTTTGGCCTAGGATAAGATTTCAAACCAAGGTAAGGTGCCTGAAGGATTTAGGATATTAGAGATCTAAAGTTGAAAAGGACCTTAAAGTCATCTAATTTAATCCTTTACTGATTGTATAGATGAGGAAATTAAGACTCAGAGGTATAAGCCAACTTGCCCAAGGTCATAAATTGTAAAGAGAGGAGCCAGGGTCTCCAGAGGTCAAATCTAAGGGCTCTATGCTAGATCAGGCTGCTTTTGCACACTTTACTTTCCCCAACTCTCTATTTTACATAATACCAATGATATCAAGATTACACACTAAACATTAACATGTAATAAATAACTTTATGATTATATCAACCTCTTCAGATCATAAATGAGAAGCTAGGGAGTTTCGGCTTACTTGTGCTGATGAGTGTTATACTGAAGGAAATCTGCGTTTGCAGGAGGAGATAGAATTAGGAAGCCAGGGACAGCCACATCATATATTTGAATAACCTTGTAAAAGATTATTGTATGACATTTAGCTATAAATTGAAAAAATATAAGAAGTTATGAGATCCCAAATGAAACCAGTCAAAATGAATAGTAACATCTGTCAATCCTCATGACACACTTCTAAGCATTCTTTTATTTACCCTTGATTCAAAGACTTTCAAAGGGTCTTTGAGTAATTTTTTTCATTAACCAAACGAAATACTCTATATTGTTAAATAGACAAGTTTGCTTAGTGAGATTTTTTTTCATCATAGGGAAGAAGAATTTTGACCATCCTAGCAGTAACAGGCATAATGAGTTTCCAGAGAACTGGAGAGTGACTTTAGGCAAGTCACTTAACTCCAATTGCCCTCCAGAAAAGCAAAAAGAAAAAAGAAAAAAGAAAAAAAACTGGAGAGAACAATAAACCAAATCACATTTTCCTTTCTTCATTAGTTCTAGCAAACATTTATGGGGACTAACCTTTCAGATCACCATTGCCATCCTTGTTGCTGTCCTTAAAGGAACGTGGGTAGATCTGGTATATAGGACTAGCTTGCCACCAATCAAGGCACTTTGGAGACAGGGTAATAATTGCAATGGTCGAACTGATGAGCACCAGCACAGATACAATGATGAGCCAGAAGAGGATTTCTCGGGTGACTTTATACCGTGCTTGGCTTGAGTACAGAAGCAGGACTTCTTTGGGCATCCCTGCATAGGGCTTGATAGGGTCCAGCTCTTGGGGATGGACGTCAATAGTACTTGTCTTCAGTGGATCGACCTGGTTGCTGCCTTCAATTTCTCTTTCAGTGACTGCCTCATTTTGTACAAATCCATTGTTGGTGTGACCTTTCATACTCATTCTCATAGAGTCTTTCTTACTTTCATCTTTGGCCATATTTTTCTGCTTCTCCTTCGAGGGAACTTTCTTGCAGTAAACAAAGGAGAAAAAATAACTTGCTTACTGAAATGTTTGGAGATGTATTTAGCTTGGTATGGTTTATAAATAAACCTGGCTGGTTAAAGTTCAACAAGGAAAGAAAGGGTAAAGGTAAAAGGGATTAAAAAAAAACAAAGACTTTATTTTCCATATAGGTCCAAGGGGGAAAAAACTAAAACATTAAGCTTTAAGGAAAAGAAGGGAGATAAATGAACCAAATATCTGTTATTTTGCTCATTTTGTTATATATTGTATATTTATGTTGT
Organism: Petaurus breviceps papuanus; assembly: GCF_028583685.1. NCBI lineage: Eukaryota > Metazoa > Chordata > Mammalia > Diprotodontia > Petauridae > Petaurus > Petaurus breviceps. Next base: position 6,713,137 of record NW_027187358.1, on the reverse strand, counting down.
GTTTATAGGTACAGGAGTGTATATATATATATATATGTATATATATATATATATATATAACTACTCTCTCGTATGCAGTATGAATTACTTTCTACTTTCCACGAAAGTAGCATTTAATGTTTACACTAGAGTTTTTTAAACATTGGTAAGTAGAAAATGCTGACATTTCTGCCCTCATGTAAATTAAAAAGTATGCATTTTATATCTAAATTAAATATTTAAAATGATATGCTTTCCTTTAAATGATGATTTATGGTATATGTTATTTATTTAAAAGCATTAACAAAGACATGAATTACTAAGATAACATTAAGTTTATTTTTTTTAAGGAAAGGATAAAATTTGGAATTGAAACAATAAAATAGACAATCAATTTTTCTCTCTTTTGTCCCACTTGCTTTAAATACATGATCATTTTCAAATCGAGGATATTTCCTGAAATTAGTCATTATTATTATGTAATTAAATAGCTAATTTGTTATTATTCTGTGGGAGATTATGTAAAAAATTTTCTTTTTTTTCTTTTTTTCTCTCCTTTTACCTTGCTTCCTTTCCTTTTTTCTTTCTCCCTTCCTTTCATTTTCCTTTCCTTCTTCCTTTCCTTCTTTTCCTTCCTTCTTTCCTTCTTCCTTCCTTCCTTCCTTCCTTCCTTCCTTCCTTCCTTCCTTCCTTCCTTCCTTCCTTCCTTCCTTCCTTCCTTCCTTCCTTCCTTCCTTCCTTCCTTCCTTCCTTC
>NW_027187358.1:6685165-6712394 GCF_028583685.1 Petaurus breviceps papuanus | reverse complement strand
TTCCTTCCTTCCTTCCTTCCTTCCTTCCTTCCTTCCTTCCTTCCTTCTTTATTTCTTTTTGACCAGTTTTACTACTATTACCTGTAAGTATAATCATACATTGATTGGAGAAAAGTGAGTACAAATAGAGCTTCAACCCAGCCTGAGGCAGATCTGGCAGTTTCCAGAAGGATAGTGAGTGGTTCTCTTTGCCTGGGGATGTGGGGGGAAAAGAGAGAGAGAAGATATGGATCTTATTGACTGAGAGATCTCTGAGCCCTTCATCCTATTTAGGTGCATAAGTGAAGGAAAAACTAGTGCATAAGTGAAGGAAAAAATTAGTCTTTGGAGGGACTAAGAGGTAGAGAGGGGAAAAGAGAAAGCAAAACTTGACAAGCAGGCAGGAAATCTCCCTTTAGCTACAGACATGGGGGCTAGGGCAGGGAAGCCAGCCCCAACCAAGTCCCTTGATCTGTAACTTGTACAATCCTAGCGATTACAAAGAATGGACTTCCTGGGTGAGATTGCCCCTTGGATGAGCTGAGAGTCTATCTTGATTCCAAATCAAAGAGTTAGTTTACTCTGCTGTACTAGGTTATCTAACCTAATATCTGTAAACTCCTCCATTTCTGTTTATAATTTACTTTGATAAAAAGCTATTCCTGTTGTCCTTTGTGTAATCACCAATTGGTGACAGGGACATATGCTAATGAGAGTAGGACAAGGGCTACCCTCTTCTTAAAAACAAAGAAAGTGCTTTTTATTCTAAACCCCTCAGAAAAGACACCCCCTAGATGTAACTGGTGTGTGCTTGACTGACAGACATTGTTGCTTGTGTAGGATGTATGGGGCGCTCAGGGAGGCCTGCGCCTCTAATGTGAGGGCTTGCCGAGCCCTTTCCAGGGCTGCTCGCCCACCGTTGGTGCCCACCTTCACCCAACTCTCGCCTGCGACTCCAAGAAGCTGTAGCATGCACGGGCCACACGCCAGTAAAACCATTTCAGCAGACAAGCCAAACCAGGCGGAGGGAGGGTAACTGACAAGCCTGTGAGCCCCCACCCCGACCCCTTTGGAAATAGGAGAAGGAAGAAAAGACTGTTTAGCCACAGTGGCCCCCCTGTGCTGTTCTTCCGCCTGCTCCTACTCCTGGAGGCTACTCATAGCCCTCCTAGTCTCCACAAAGAGATATGTCCCTGATATGGTACCTATCTATCCATACCACACTCAGGCCCACCATTTTATGTTAGATATCAACATCTGTATTAAAAGTGTGTTGGGAGAGTACGCCCAGAGCCTAACTACACACACACACACACACACACATGTATATACACACACATACACATATACACACATGTATACACACACACAGATGTATAAACTCAACCTTACTGCCAGTACAATAATACCCAGGATCAGTAAACAGGAGTCCTTCCCCAGGAGTGGCAGTTGGGAGGTGGCTTGCTTTCTGACTTCAAAGGGGCCCTGAAAGTATCTGCCCAGCCCCCACAGAAGAAGATGGCAGTCCCTTAGCACCCTCTCCTGTGGAGAAGACTTTGTGTTCCTTACCCCACCATGAGGCTCTCTTTTGGAAAGGGGCAGGTTCTGGCTAATGGACTGGAGAGTGTTGAATGGATGAAGACTGGTGAGGTTTTAGATGATTGTTGTTGCTGATGAGGATGAGGATGATGATGTTCCTGTTGTTCAGTACTGTCCTATTCTCCATGACTCCATTTTCTTGGCAAAAAGTAGTGGAGTGGTTCGCCATGTCCTTCTCCAGCTCATTTTACAGATGAGGAAACTGAGGCAATTGGGTTAAGTAACTTACCCAGGGTCACACAGCTACTAAGTATCTGAGGCCAGATCTGAAATCAGGAAAATGAATCTTCCTGATTCTAAGCCCAGTGCCCTATTCACTGTGCCACCTAGCCGTCCATGAGTCATTCGGATTGTAAAGATTTGATAGAAAGGCAGTTTATTTTCTATCTCAAGTGCAAAATCACCTATATGGGGAGCCTTGATCTTGTTTTTCAGTCCTGCCTGACTTTTTGTGACTCCATTTGGGGTTTTCTTTACAAAGAGACTGGAGCGGTTTGCCATTTTCTTCTCTAGCTCATTTTACTGATGAGGAAATAGCTTTCAGTGACTTGGCCAGGGCCACACAGTTAGTAAATGTCTGAGGCCAGATCTGAACTCAGGAAGATGAGTGTCCCTGACTCCAATCCCACCATTCTATCCACTGCAGCCACATAGCTGCCCCCTAATTATTTATTAAGCACTTACTATGTACCAAACATTACACTAACCCTAGGGATACAAAAAAAGGTCAAACACAATCCTTGCCCCTAAAGAGCTCACAATTGTAATGGAAATGCAAATTTGGAAGATCTTCCCTGCCCCTAGGCTAAAATGCACCTGAAGCCTGGGGAGGGAGGCTTGTTTTTCAGTAGATACTTCTTGATTGGCCAGTGAGTCAATAAGGTTGTTACATTCTCTGAGCCAGGAGAAGGCTATATAAGCCCTGATGTGTAGCTTTGTTTTGGGACTCACTTTGAGAAGTGTTCTGTGATTTGATCTGAATTCTGGGAAGCCGTTGTTGAGAGTCTCCCGGCTTTGAAAAACCCAGAATGTGGAAACCCAGATGTTGACTGGGTATGGATGTAATGGTTGGACAGTTTGGAAATCTGTCTACTTGATCTGTTTCTGTCTTGATAATTCTGCCTGTATGCTTTGAAGTTCCGGGGTGCTGACCTTTTTCCCCTGAACAAGGTAAACGATATATGTCTGACTGATTAAAGTAAGCTTGTTAACCCATTTTGAGTTGCTTTCCTTTAACAAAGCAGATCCAAGAACCTGTGGTAGCAGCAAACCCTGAGGACGTGCTTGGGGTGCTTGCTGCTACAACAATGTAATGGGGGAGATGAAATGCAAATATATATGTATGTATGTATGTATATATGTATATATAAAGCAAGCTATATATAGGATAAATAGGAAATGATTAAAAGAAGGGAGGCACTAGAATTAAGAGGGACTTCCTGTAAGGGATGGGATTTTAGCTGAGACTTAAAGGGAGCCCAGAGGTGGAACTGAGAAGGGAGAGAAGTCCAGGCATGGGAGACAGCTAAAGAAAATGCCCAGAGCCAAGTGATGGAGTGTGTTGTTGGTGAAACAGCCAGGAGGTCAGTGTGACTGGATGGTAGAGTACATGACAGATGTGAACATGCTCTATGTCCTTAAGAATGCTATGTCATGAAAGACAATTGCAGTAAGCTGTCTTTTAGACCCATAAGCTATGTTGGCCCTGGGCCTTCCAGTCTGGCAATTTAAGCCTCCTTCAAAGGTCTGCTAAAGTATGCTTTGAATATAAACTGCGTTCTGAGGAAATTCCCTCACTAAATTGAATTCAACTTAACTAAATGGAATTGAGAATAATTTTCCCCTCACTAGAAAAGGACAAATATAGAGTGTCCCAAAACTTTTAGTGAAGTTTTAAGCTAAGCTACAATTTTGGGGGCACTTCCCTACAAACAAATGTGGTGCGTACTCCCTTTGCTGGAGCTGGATGCCTTTGTATCACTAATGGCCATCAATGCCTAATTGCTTCTTGGAGGCCTACTATGAAAAGGTCCTTTCCAGTTCAGGGAGCCATATTTGTGTGGAAATAAAGAAAGAACTAGTTGGTTTTCATGGATTTCTGCCCATGATAATTCAGTGGAACCAGCAGTTCACAGTTGGGCGGTGCATGAGATAGCCCAACAATGACGACGCAAACCCTCCCAGGCAGACTTTAGGACTGTCTAACAATACACCAAAGGAAGTTCTGAGGTTTTTCATTTTGTCTTTTATTATTTTTATTATTGGTGTTGCTATTTTAAAGACCAACTGGGACTGTACCACATAGACTTTCTCGTGATTCTTCTGTGCAAGTCAATGGGGAGGCATTTGAAAGGTCAATATTTAATTCTGCCAAGAAACCCAAATATATTTCTTAAATTGGGGATGTGGAAAAAATGGGCCCACCGTATACCCCAGCTAATATGCTAACAACAGACAGAGGTACTCCATCAGTTTTCAAAAGTTCCCACTCTTCTTGAACTGTTACCTATAATTCTCTCTCTAGTGTTCTGTGAGGGGCCCCAGCAAAGCTCAAGGCCCAGGTACCTGGCCCCATCCTGGCAGAAATGGTTACTGCTTACACATGGAAGATAGAGAACAGGTACTGGCCTAGAGGAATATCTCTGGGTTTCTGTCTTTTTGTTTTGTTTTGTTTCTTTTTCTGGGCTGGAACATTCTTTATGAGTCTGAGATGTCCAGAATGATCAAGATGAGATGTCAAGGAAAGATGCCAAGGGGTCCCTCAGTGGGAATCCACTGAAGGAGGAGGAATTTCCTGCATTAGAGAGAAGGACCATTTAGTAAGGGGAACCTAAGCCCTGACATGTTAGGTCAAAATCTTTTGGAGTTGCCTGATCCGTTCCATGTGGCAGTTGTTGGCTTCATTATTTATGGTAGACCAAATAGGGGCAGTGACTTTAGGCCTGTTGCAGGTGGCCCCAGTGTAGAAGAGTTGAATACAGGAGGGCAGTGGCAGCATAGGCCCTCAGCAATGCACCAAATTTTGAGGAGCAGAATGATCCCTGCCATGATGGAGTGGAGATAATATACCAGCGATGGCAATGGAATAGGGTTCAACACTTTTTCACAACAGTGAAATAGCTCCCAGCAGCAGACAGCCACATGGCAAAATGGGCACTGGGAATGGACATTAGCAAAGGCAGATCCACTGTAGCCCACTGCTTACTGTAATTTAGAACTGACTGGCCCCTCCACATTGCTGACCATACACCATCCAATGTTCACTGCACAATTCATACCCTGGTAGGAGGAAGCCCACAAAGTGGCATTGCTGGGAGGTAGCTTGCTTTCTGGCAATCAGGACAGTAGTGGTGAAAGGGTATATTTATCCAGCCCCCACAAAAGAAAGGGGAAGTGCATCAGGAGTGTTTTATGGGGAGAAGATTTTGAATCCTACCCCTCACCATAGGGTGGAGGGGAAAGTTCTGGATGGTAGATAAAGGAACACCAAGTAGATGGATGGTACAGGGTAATTCTCTGTCCTGTGAAGAAGACTGGTGACTAGGCAAGAAATGATGTCATCTTTGCTAAAGCTCCTGCTTTACATTGAGTAGTCCCTGCTCTACACTGAGAGACCCCCCTGGGAATTACAAAATTATGGCTTTGTCTGCCAAGTGGACCTGATCATTTAGACCCGGGACTTGGTTTTCCAGGGAGGCAGGGAATGAAGCCAGGAATTTCTAGTCTTTGATCTCCCATTTTTAGTCATTCCTAGAGGAAGATGTTACATTTTTGGGTTTGGGCTTTTCTTTATTTTCTGATATGTTTCTGTGTTTGCTTTTCTTTTCCATCTTTAGTGTTACCTATACTCAGGGTGTCTGGGTGGCAGTGTGGATAGAGAGTGCCTGGCCTGGAATCAGGAAGACATCTTCCTGAGCTTAAATCTGGCCTCAGAAACTTACCACCTATGTGACTCTGGGCAAGTCATTTAACCCTGTTTGCCTCAATTCCTCATCTATACAAAATGAGCTGGAGAAGGAAATGAAAACCACTTCCCCAAATGGGATCACGAAGAGTCAAACATGACTGAAAAATGACTAACCAATAAAATATAAAGCTTCATGAATACTGGAAGTAAGGTTGACTAGTAATATCCCTAAAGTATTTTAGTGGTAGAATGACCTCAAGAAGACCTTAAGGACCTTATCACCAAGGGGATGGAGTGTTGTGGGAGCAACATGCTAATCGTTTCCCCATGTAGATTAGTCTAGTTATTCCTTAAAAGAAAAAAAAATATCTTTCATTCCTCTCTGGGCTCCACTTCTTTTCGGACTTCTTTCTCTACCATACCTTGATCTTTGAACCTACCCTGATTCTGGTGAATAAGGTATACCCATCCAAAGTCATGGTCTCCTCATGCCTAAAAGGACAAATTTACCACTCTGCATTAGAACTTTTAATTCCTCATTTTTGTTTCCTACATTTTGGCCATTTGTGTATAGATGTTTGAAAGCATGGGTTTACTGCTGACTCTTTTCTTAAATTTTTGTCACCTATGAATTTCTGGGTGTCTCAGATGCTACTATTCTTCGTCTTTTATGCCTGCTCTTTATAGTATATAAGTTGGGGGATAGACATAGGTGATCTTATCCCTCCATCTTTTTTAGGAGGAAGAAAGCAAGCATTTTATTAAGTGGTACCATGTGCCAAACACAAGTGCTTACAATTATTATCTCACTTAATCCTCACAATGATACTAGGAGAGGTGCTACTATTATTCTCATTTTACAGGTGAGGAAACTGAGGAGACAGAGGTTAAATTACTTGCCCAGGCTCACGCAGTTACTAAGGATCTGAGTCCACATTTGAACTCAGATCTTCCTAACTCCAGATTTAGTGCCCTATCCACTTCCCACTTCATTTAACACCCATTTGGTTAGATTTAAAAGACACTTAGTAAATCCATTCTTAGTAGCCTTTGTTAGGTGTGCTCCATCTCTGGCCAGGAATCTGTCCTCCCTCAAATATAAACCATGTTCCTGAAAGTCAGATTCCATTCTCAAACACAATCTCCCCAGCCAGAATTCACTTCTGAAATCATTTTTTCTCTTCATCCACTTCCTTCAATGGGCAGCAAACAGTGAGAAAAAAATAGCCTGTGCCTCTGGGGTCTTCAGTTTCTCCCTTAAGGTCTCATAATAATTGAATTTTTCTTGGATTCCTTCTGAAAATATTCCACCTGCATGAATCACCACATAATAGTATTTGATCATTCATTTATACATGAGTTAAGACATCACCCCATGACATCATCAGTCCTCTTCAAAAACGAAAGACAAATAACTTCCTATATAATTTCTTATGGCAATTTAATATTCCATTACATTCATTAACTATAATTTGTTTATTTATTACCCAATTGATATATACTGTTTCTAGTTTTTTGTTACCACACAAAGTCCTGTGATAAATATTTTGATATATAAGCAACTTTTCTATTTTTTTATTTCCTTGGGGTATATATTTAGTAGTAGAATCTTTGATTAAAAGAATAGTTATTTGAATAACTTTCTTTCCATAATTCTAAATTGTTTTCAGAAGCAATTCCACCAAAAATCCATTAGTGTGTCTGTCTTTCAACCAACCCTCCAAAATTGACCAGTCTGTCTTTGTCATCTTTGACAACTGATGGATAAGAGGTGACACCTAAAAGTTGATTTGATGTACATCACCTTTATTATTATTAATTTGTCTGCATCATTAACAGCCTTTCAGATGGCTATTAATAGCTTGCAACTCTCATGCTGAGGACTGTTGTTTTTTTTCTTATCTTTTGAGTAATTACCCACTGGAGGAATGCCTTGTACTCTTACCTAATGTTATTTTTCTAATTGTGTTAGTTCTCTATATATTTTAGGTATAAGACATTTTCTCCCAACTAATTACCATTTATTTGTTTTTATACTAATTGTATGGATTTTATTGTTTCAATTTCATGGAACTGAATTATCTACTTTATCTTATAATGACTTTTATCCCTTCTTTGGTTATGTATTTCCCCTCTAACCATAGCTACAAAGTATACATGATCTGGTTCTCTTCTAGCTTGTTTTTTATAGCAGGAATTTTAATACTTAAGTTGTATGTCTATTTTGAAATTATTGTGGCAAATAGTAGAAGATGTTGGTCTAATCCTGTAGTCTGTCAAACTGCCCTCGTTTTCCTAGCAGTTCTCACTGAATAGGGAATATTTCTCCTTCAAAAACTTACCACATTTATTGAATGCTGGGTTACTGAGTTAAGTTATTTTTATTCTTCTTTTATATAGTCCTGGTCTATTTGTTTTTACCAAAAAGTATCGATGATTTCTGCTTTATAATTTAATTTGAGATGTGGAAGTGTTGTTCCCTTTTAATTCCTACCTTTTTTTCCTTACTTCATTTGAGATTCCAAGTCATTTGTTCTTTCAAATAAATTGTATTACTTTGTTTAGCTTGTATAAGGTTAACTAAAGATGTATCAAATTTGTTGGTCTTTTCAAAGAACTTTGTCAGTTCAATTTTCTTTTTCTTGTTCAGCTTATCTATTTCTCCTCTTATTTTCAAAACCTTCCTCTTTTGTCCTTATTTTGGGTTTATTTCTTGATTTTTCGTTGTTTAAATTGTATGTCCAGTTCATTAACCCTCTGTTTTGTTCATTTATATATCAAAGCACTATGATGACCCAGAAATTTTGGCATGCTGTCTCATCTAAACATTTCAGAAATATGTTTTAATGACCCTCTTCTAGCTTTTCTTTTTTTGGGGGTGGTGAGAGGGAGTGAATCTTCTCCTGTAGCACCTCTTTCTACACAGTTCCTATATCCTTAGATTAAGAAAACAGAAAAATAAAATCTTTGTAATAAATATGTAAAGTCAAGGAAAAAACAGAACCACACCTTGGTTGTGTCAGAAAATGTATTACCTCCTGAAACTTAAATCCATTGCTTCACTATTAGGATAGTATGCTACATTATCAGTCCTTTGGAATCATAGTTGGTCATTGTATTGACCAGAGTTCTTAAGTCTTTCAAAGTTGGTTGTCTTTACATGTTATTTGTATCATTCCTTTAATCAATTAGTATAGAGGAATAGCACTCAGTTATATTCATATGCCATAATTTGATCGGCCATTTTCCAAGCAATGAGTATCATCTCCCAGTTCTTTGCTGTAAAAAAGACAGCTGTGTATACATATAGATCCTTTTCTTCTTTCTTTCATCTCTTTGGAATATAGGCATATTAATAGTATCAATAAGTCAAATTGTATGTGCAGTTTAATAATTTTAGGGGCTAAGTTCCAAATTATTTTTCTAAATGGTTGTACAAATTTGCAGTTCCAACTTCAGTGCATGATTAGCCCCTATAATATTTGTCATTTTCATTTATTGTCAACTTTATCAATCTGATGGCCATTGGATGGAACCTCTGAATTGCCTTAATCTGTATTTCTCTAATAATTAGTGATTTGGGGCATTTAAAAAACATAACTTTGATAGCTTGAATTCCTTCCCCACCACATTGCTTCTGCCACTACCTATTCATATCCTTTGGTCATTTGTCTATTAGAGAATAGGTCTTGTTTTTATAAATTTGAATCCTTTTTTATATAACTTGGGCATAAGAAATTTATCAGAAAAACATTCTGCAAAAATGTTCACCAGTTTACGATTCCCTCCTAATTTGAATTTCACTGATCTTATTTGTGTAGATTTTTTAATATTATGTAATCAAAATTGTCTACTTTATCTTCTATGATCCTTTATATCCCTTGCTTGGTTACAAACTCTTCTATCAATAATTATGAAAGGTATTTCCCTCTTTGCTGCTCTAATTAGTTTGTGATATGGTCTTTTACATCAAAGTTATGTACCCATTGGTACACTGATATATGTAGTGAGTAAGTGTTGGAGTAGGTCTAATTTACCCCAAAGTGCTTTCCAGTTTTCCCAGTAAATTTTATCAGACAGTGAGTCCTTCCCTGAATAACTGGGTTGTTTGGACTTATCGAGCCATAGGCTACTATGATTGTTTGTTTCTACATGATCAGATGAGATATTTGCAAAGTGCATACACAGCAAATACCTGTCACATAATAAGCATTTAACAAATGCTTGTTCTTTCCCCCCTTCCCAGCATATTGTATACCTAACCTGTTCCATTGATTGACCTCTGTGTTTTTAAAATCAGTACCAAAATTTTTTTATGATCACTATTTTGTAGCATAGTTTACAATCTGGTACTGGTAGACTCCCTTTTTATCCCACTTTTAAAAACTGATTCTCTTGAGATTCTCTTGTCCCTCCAGATAACTTTTGTTATGATATTTTCTTGGTCTGTAAAGTTAATCATTTGGGTAGGTTGTTTAGTATAGCACTAAGTATACATAACAATTGTCATTTTTATAATATTAGCATGGGTCATGAGCAATTAATATATATTTTTAAATTGTGTCTATATTTCTTTAAAGTGAGTTTGGTAGTTATATTCATATAGTTCCTTGTGAAATCTTGATAGATGTATTCCTAAGTATTTTATACATTCTGTCATTTTAAACAGAATTTCTCTATCATTTCCTTTTGGATTTTGTAGATAATATACAAAAATACTGGTGATTTATGTGCATATGTTATGCTTTGCAATTTTACTAAAATTAATAATTGTTTCAATTAATTTTTAGTTGATTCTTTTGGGTTCTCTAAATAAACCAGGGGTGTTTTCCTCCTTTGATTTTTTCTTTGTTGTATTGTTATTGCTAGTATTTCTAGAACTATATCAAATAATAGTGATGATAATGGATAATCTTACTTTATCCCTGATCTTATTGTAATGGTCTGGCTCATAGTAAATGCTTAAAAATGCTTGTTGACTGCCTGACTGACTTTTCTCCTTTACATATGTTGGCTCTTGGATTTTATTTATCATATTAAGGAAAAGTCCATTTATTCCTGTGATTTCTAGAGATTCTAAGAGAAATAGGTTTTGAGTTTTGTCAAAAGTTTATTCAATAACTGATATAATTGTGTGGGTTAATGTGAACCAATAGTGACTTTTTGGTATAAATAAAACCTGCTCATAGTATATAACCTTTTTAATATGCTGTAGCCTCTTTGCTAATAATTTAATAATTCTTTTGAATAATGTTCATTAGGGATAATGGTCTTTAATTTTCTTTCTCTGTTTTGTTTCTTCCTGGTTTTGGTATTAAAACCAGATTTGTATTATAGAATGAGTTTGTTAGTTTATAGAAACTAAAAAAGTTTCTCCTTTTCCTATTTCTGCAAAGAGTTTATATAATATTGGAATTGAATATCCCTTCAATATTTGATAGAATTCACCTCTACATTCATCTGATCTTCAAGTTTTTTTCTTTGGGAGTTGATTATGGCTTATTCAACTTCCCCCTTGATATCAGAATACAGTTTTATCTATTTCTATCTAAAATTTTATTAATTTTCCCTTTAAATATTTAGATTATATGTCATTTGGTATGTATGTATTAAGCACTGATATTGAATTATTATCTATGGTGCCTTCAAGGATAATGTAGTTTCTTTGTTTAATCTCTTTATACTGTGTATTTTATATGGTCACATCATCTGAAATAACGATTGCCACCTCTACCTGGTTTTTTTTAGTTATTATGCTTCAATATAATACATTTTGCTTCAGTTCTCAACTTTGTGTGAATTTTTAAGTTTTACTGTGAATATGTTTAGTTCTTCTGTCAATCATAACCAACTCTTCATGACCCTGTGGAACATACAGTCCATGGGATTTTCTTGGCAAAGATACTGGAGCGATTTGCCATTTCCTTCCCCAGCTCATGTTATGGATGAGAAAACTGAGGCAAACAGGGTTAAATGACTTGCCCAGGGTCACACAGCTAGTAAAGGTCACATCTGAACTCAGGTCTTCCTGACTCTAGGCCCAGTGCTGGGGAGGCAACTGAATTCACTACTGAATCACCTAGTTGCCTCTGCCCCTCTTCTTTTTCATTCCCTTGTCCAGACCTAATATACTTTATTTTTTTCCTTTTAATCTTCCCTTCTTGACCATACTCTGAGTTGAAGTTTGTTTTGCTAGGGTTGTGTGTCTAGTTTGGTTGGGTATCTCAAGTTCTAGATTAGAATATTAATCTGCCTAACAGTTAACAAAAGATTTACTTACCTTTATTAGAAGCAAGACATTACAGACATGGAAGGGATATTCACTGATGAAAAATTTGATTCTGTTTATCACAATCTTGGTCTTTGGTCCAAAACCTAAGGGAAGGGCTCCAGTTTCTCACATCTTTAATTTTTTTTTCTTCAGATTCTGGTAATCTGGAAGCTACATCAATGGCCCATGAACCAATTACACTTAAGGGAAGTTTTAAAGCCATTTAAGGAAAAATCAGCCTAATCTGCTTTGGAGGGGCCTAAAGATGTGTTCCTACCACAGTCTGCCATTTTCTCACTCCAACTTTTCCTTCCCCCTTAAGCCCTTATACCTCCTTTCTTTGTCCCCACCTGGCTTCTTATCAAATTTAATGTATTATCAGACCAAATTCTATATGTGGGTTCAAGTCTCCTCTCTATGGTTCAATTAAGAGTGAGAATCATGTGAAATTACTCCCCAACCCTTCTTCTATGTTTGCAGCATATTCTCACAATCCAAGTTAGGGGGAATAGTCAACTCCGCCCCCTTATCACAGCTAAGGGGCACCATGGTGCACAGAGTGCTGAATCTGGAGTCAGGAGGACCTGAGTTCAAATCTGTCTCAGACACTATGTAACCCTGGGCAAGTCACTCAAACTCTGTTTACCTAAGTTTCCTAATCTGTAAAATGGGCTGGAGAAGAAAGTGGCAAACCACTCCAGTAACTTTGTCAAGAAAACCCCAAATTAGAGTTAAATTAAAGAGTCAGACACAACTGAAAACAAATGAATAACAATAACAGTCTGATCATAGGATCATAGATTTAGAGCTAGAAAGCCACCAGGTCCAATGCCCTCATATTACAGGTGAGGATCCTGAAGCACTTACCCAGCTAGTGTCTGAAGCAGAATTTGCATTCAAGTCTTTCTGATGCCAAACCAGCACTTAACAACTCTACTACCTAACTTCCCCTTCTTCCTCATATCTTCCCTTTCATAACTTTTTCCTTTTCTCTTTTCTTTCCTTTCTTAAGATCATCAACATTAACAAAATAACCTTTAGTTCCTCCATATGCCTTATTTAATTCTTTCTGTGATACTTGAAAACATTAGGATTCTAAAGGTACACTTGTTTTCTGACCTATTATAATTTAAGTACTTCACTGATGGGTTCCTTCCCATATGAAGCTCAAACCTTTCTAAGTTTCTCTTGACTCCTGTGTTTTCATTTCAAAATTTCTATTAAGATTTGATTTTAAAAAAATTAGGAATATTTGGTTTGGGGCAGCTAAGTGGCACAGTGGATAGAGATCTGGCCTCACATTTATTAGCTGTGTGACCCCAGGCAAGTCACTTAACACCCACTGCATCCAAAATTTAGAACAAAAATTAAGAATATTTGAAAGTCTTCTTAAACTTCCATTTTCCCTCCTATTATATAGTCTTGAAGGTATGTAACTCACATTCCACTTTCCATCTGTAGCTTTGCTTGGGTTTGAACTACACCCCTCAGTGATTATCCTAATGACTAATCAATTACCTGAAATCTCATCATAATTTTATTTAACACAATCTTGGACACTCAACACTTTCCCAATTCCCCCAGCCTCCTTTGGCTGGAAGATGAAGCACACTCTTTACTTTCCATCTACAACTCTGTTGGGTTTGAAATCCACAGAACCAGGTACCCCTAAACTGGTTACTCCCTGCTATCTTCCTGTACCTCTGCTTTATAGCTTCTTTTTGTGTGTTGTCTTTCCCCAGTAGATTGCAAGCTCCTTGAGGGCAAGAACTATCTTTCTTTTCCTTATTTGTGTCCTCAGTGCTAAGCACAGTGCCTGGCTTAATAAATATTTATCGAATTGAATTACTGAATATATTACAAGTTTAGTCTTGGATGTAAACCTTTAATCTTTTGACTTTGAGAATATTGTAATCCAAGATTTTTCCTCCTTCTACTAGTTGCTGCCAGGTCATGTGCAATCATGATTCTGATTTCTGGGTACTTGAATTTTTTTCATAATACTTATAGCATTTTTCTTTTGACCTAGAAGCTCTGGATTTTGGCACTGACATTTCCTGGGTGTTTCCATTTGGCAGTGTATTTTCATTTTGCCTTCTTGTTTAATAAGTTTGGCAATTTTCATTTATGATTTCTCAAATGTGCTACTCAGGATTTTGCTATGCTTTTGGTTTTCAGGGAGCCCAATGTCCTTAAATTACATTTCCTATATCTGTTTTCCAGGCCAGTTGTTTTTTATAGTAAATACCTTCTATTTTCTATTTTTTCAATTAAAAAACATTTTCCTGCTCATTTCTTCCAGGCATTCTTGTAGTCCTTAAAGCCCAGCTAATTTTTTCTCCCTCTGAGGCTCTGCTTATACTTGTTGTTGAGTTACTTTTTTCTTCTGGGTAAAGGCTTAAGCCATATTTATTTCTAATGTTGAGTACACCTGTATTTCTGGCCTCAGGTACCAACTGGGGCAATGACAGGGAAAGGCCTCATCTCTTCTCCAACTCTTGAATAGAGTGATCAGGACTTCTTTTCTCCTGACCTTGATTTCATAGGTTTCTGCTAATGACTTTCATTTTTCCTGCTATCTATGCTCAGAGTGCTAGAAAACTTCAGTGTTCTTGGTGAGGGTGCTATTGTGGGTTTCCCACATGCCCACTAGCACACTTGCCAGCTTCCCTGGTTAGACTCTTTCCTAGAACCTGTAGTGTTTAGATGACCTTTTTTGGGGGGGAGGGGCAAGGAGAGCAGTACTGAGGCTGATGAAGTCTAATAATACTTCTTATAATTTCATAATTTGATTGATAATTTGAACTAGTGCCCTATTTTGATCATTTTTGGCATATATGTGAGAAAACTGCACTCCAACCTGTCATTATGCTATCTTTACCAGGACTAGTGCATTTCTTTTTAAAAACTGAAGAAAGAAAATAAGTTTGAAGTATATGGATCTCTTTGGACAAATACAACTTCTTTTCCTCAATAAAACTGCTTTCTTTTATAGCTTCAGAACTTCATTCTTGAGTCTCTCCCATCCCACTTGTAGCATTTTAGTCCATGTGATTCTACAAATTTCCCTCCAAACCCTTTAAAGTCAATTTTTCCCAAAATCAGTATGATGACAGACAATGCATAGATTTCCTCTTTCTTTCTTACAAACTCTAGGAGAAAGTGGCCACTATTCCCCTATGGTACCCACCATTTCCACCATAGTAATTAGTCCTTCCCTCCTAATGAGGATAAATATCCAGATGAGACTTTCCACTTTTCAGTTTTTTTTACTTTTTGAAGAACGAAGTTATCACAAAAGCAAATCAAGAAGTTATAGAAGCTGCTCTGATTTTCTCACCTCCTATCTGCCTTTCTATTACTTTGCTGCCATCACTGCAGAAGGAGGAGGGGACCACACAATTAAGAAGCATTTACTGCATATTTACTATGTGTCAGGCACAGTGCTTAGGATTATCAAGCACAAAGAAAGAAAAAAAATATAGTCCTGCCTTCAATAAGTTCACATTCTAATGGGGGGGAGGAAACACATAAAACCAACTATAAATGAAAAAAATATAGTGTAAATGGGAGGTAATCTCAGAATAAAGGAACTATTGGATGGGGGTGGGGTAGGGTGGGTAGGAAGAGCAGGGCACTTGTAAAGATGGGATCTGAGCTGAATCTTAAAGGAAGCCCGGAATCAGAGGTGAGGAGAGAGAGCATTCCAGGCATGAGAAACAGCCAGTAAAGAGGCACGCAGTCAGGAGACAGCTTATCATATACAAGGCATGGCAACGCCAGCATCACAAGGTCACAGACTATATGGAGGCGAACAAAGTATAAAAGACTAGAAAGGTAGGAAGAAGCCAGATTTCCAGAGTTTTGAATCCAAACAGGATTTTACATTTGATCCTGGACATAATGGAGAGACACTGGAGTACAGTGAGCAGGGGAGTAACACAAGCATATTTGTGCTTTAGGAAGATCGCTTTGGCAGTAAAGTGGAGGAAGTAATGGAGTGGGGAGAAAGGTGAGGTGGGGAGACCAACCAGGAGTCTCTTGCAATAGCCTAGACATAAGGTGATGAGGACCTATACCACAGTGATGGAGAAGCAGAATAGGAAAGACATTATGAAGGTAGAAATGATAAGACTTAGAAATATATTGGATATGAGGGATCAGAGAGAGTGAGAAGTCACCAAAGTTAACTGTTTGGGTGACTGGGAGGATGGTGATGTCCTCAGCAGTAAAGGGAAGTAAGAGTTCTGTTTTGGTAATGTTGAGTATGAGATATCTATGGACACTCAGTCTGAGATGTTCAATAACTAATTAATGGTGCAAAAATGGAGGTTAGGAGGGAGGTCAGGGCTAAATAAATAGATCGAAGAATAATTTGTAGAGAGATAATAAATGAATCCATGGGAGTCAATGTACAGCATAGAGGTAGAAAAGAAGAGGGACCAGAGTCTTGGCAGACACCTTTTTTTTTTTTTAAAAGCAATTGGGGTTAAGTAACTTGCTCAAGGTTATACGGCCAGTTATTTCTGGGTGTGGTGGTAAGTATCTGAGCCTGGATTCGATCCCAGGTCATCCTGACTCTAGGGCTGGTGCTCTTACTCACTGAGCCACCTGGCCGCCCCTAAGCAATTGGGGTTAAGTAACTTGCTCATGGTTATACAGCCAGGTGTTTCTGGGTGGGTGCTAAGTGTCTGAGCTTGGATTCGATCCCAGGTCATCCTGATTCTGGGGCCGGTGCTCTTACTCACTGTGCTACCTGGCCACCCCCTTGGCAGACATCTATGGTTACTGGGTGTGACCTGAATGAATATCAGCAAAGGAAACTAAGAAGGAATGGTCATACAGATTGGGAACAAAACCAGTAGACAGCATTTTTTATGAAAATGTGGGAAAAATATAAATTAAAAAGAGAGAGAGTATTCAAGAAATTATCAAAAGTGTCAAGAAGGATGAAGACTGAACATTTGGCACTGAAGAGATCATTGGCAATTTTGAAAAGCATGCTCTCATTTGAATGAAGAGGTCAGAAGACAGATGCAGACAGGTAAGAAGAGAGAGAAGAGATGGAACTGAAGTACCCAGCTACAGATAACATTCTTATGGAGTTTACTCACAGGAAGAAATATGATGCTATCTATTTGGGATGGATGGATGGATGGATGAGATGAGTGTTTTTTGAGGACAGGGAAGACATATGAATGTAGTCAGCAAGGAAGCAGCCAGTAGACAATTAGGGATTGAAGATAAGTGAGAGAGTAGAGATTATAGAGGAAGCAATCTGGGGGAAAAGATAAGATGGAATTGGATGATTTGTAAACATAGAGGGATTTACCTTGGTAAGGAGAAGAACGGCCTCTTCACTTGCAATGGGGGTTAAAGAGGAGATAGTGGCAGAGGGCATCTGAAAGATGTGAGATGAAGGGAGAGAAGAGGAATCTCTTGGAAAATGGATTCATTTTTTTCCCCATGAAATATAAGGCAATGTTCTTAGCTGGAGGTAGAGAGAACTATGGAACATTTAAGGAGGAATGAAAAAGTTTGGAATATCTGTTATGATGTGTGGGACAGTCAACTGATCTAGGAGGTGCAAAAGGATTGTCTTGCTGAAGGGAGGACCTAGTTGAGATGATATAACATACATTTGTAGTGTAGCTAGTCAGTACTGTTTTGTGATATTCTCCAGCTTTGTTTGGCAGCACATGAAGAGTGAAGGCAGTGGACTGTGGGAGTAATCCAAGGTTGGGGCTAGGCCAGGTATGATTAGAAATAGGAAAAGGAGACAAAGAACTGGAGTATGGAGGACAGAAAAGAGTTGAATTATTTCACCAAAAGGTTGAGATAGGGAAAGAAGGAGAAGTAGCTAGGGCAATGCAGGGGGCCATTTTGTCCCTTTCTTTTCTCTCTTGGTTGCCATGGGCAAAAACATCAAGTGGTCAGTCTACTAGTGATCCATCTCCCTGTAATTAGCTGGGTTGATCCCAGGAAAGAAGATAATCTATCTATTGCAAGGGCCATATAGTCTTTCCAGTGTAGTAGAAAATGCTAGGGCTTGGGCATTTGGGAAAATCCAGGGTTGCTTCTACCTCATGGTTGAGAAGAGAAATTCTGTGATGAATTTGGTAACACTTGCCAAATTAAATTAACATGGATGCTGATATTTGCTGACTTTAATGCAAAGGTAAATAAAGGAGAAGACACTATGAAATATATTGAAAAACACAGTTCAGAAAAAAGAAATGTGAGAGGCCAAAGACCTCAGAATCTTTACTCCTTTATGTGAAAAACTTTGTTCAGAAAAAGTATCAGCAGGGGCTGGATATGGTAAAAACCAAATAATGTGACCAAAAAATATATATTTTTACTTTCATGAAAAGACTTATAATTGGTGATTATATCATTGGCTGTCTATGAACAGTCACACTACCAACTTTTTAAAGCAAAAAATTAATGGAAAGCAAGAAGAATAAATCAAACAACATGAGAGCATGAAATTATTAATATGGATCAAACACACTAAATGGTATAATCATCTTTTCATGTTAAGGAAGTTACCTCTTTATATACTAATTGTTAAGTCTGAACACATGTTCTCATTTTTGAACATCATTTGGGGGTAAATGTTTTACCATGACACTACCTCAGTAAAAGACACAACAATTACCCCTATACACAGAAACATACAGTAACTATTTAGTTGAATGGTACAATCAAGAGATGACTTAGAAAAATGAAGATTTCCTTTAAGAGTTCACAGATTATAACCAAATGCAGTACCAAGAAGTCACTAGTGTTTGTCACATGACCTTCTGCCCACCCCCTCCTCCAAAAAAACTTGACTGTTAAGGAAACTGTGACAGTTCTCTTCTGCCTTCACTAATGGGCTGTATAATTAAGATTAATCATAACATAAACACTATAATTACAAAATGGGGGGGGTATTTTCTTTCAAATTTTGTTCACCTTTTTTTGCTATTGTAGTTTTCTGTGTTTGAGAATCTCTCTACTGTACAGGTTTGCCTGTAACCAGTATGCTGCTGTAACAAATGATCATACACAAGACTGACACCTGGTGGAAATGGTAAAAATGAAAATAATCTTCATTTAGGGTGGATTATTATGTTTAACAAAAAAGAAAAAGCGCTGATTCAAAGAATAGTTATCTGAGACCACAAGCACCAAGCAGTGTAATCTGAGGCAATTGTTTTTAACTAAAGAAACGTAAAACAGTCAGTATTCTCCATTTTTTAATTAAAAAATGCAAGACATACAAGTACATTTTTTTTTTCAAAATCCCACAATTTAAGCTCTATATTCAAGCCAGTTAAGACTATAAGGGCAGAGACTTCTGAGTGATGTGAATTACAAGACAGAGATTCTTCTCCACTGAATGTAACAGTAAAGGGGTGGGGCTAGAGCATTATGGACAAAACATTGTAGTACCCTGCATACAGGTGAATTAGTTTGCTGTGGGATCACATGAAAACATATGAGGAGTAATGTACTGTTTGATAAACCCAAAGACCCCAGTTTGGGGGATAAGAATGCACTATTTGACAAAAACTGCTGGAAAAACTGGAACATAGTATGGCAGAAATTGGGCCAAACTGCCAGAACCCAGGGTACAACTGGTGTGACTAGGCTTGGCCACCCTAGAGTAGTTGGTAAGCCACCAGCCACAGAGGTCCTGCTGCAGAAAGCCAGTGGCCAAAGTGCTGGCCCCCAGTGCCAGCAGCTTGGGGCAGTGGCCCCTGTACTCCAAAAGCAGAGTTCAACTTTTAAAAATGAGCAAAAAGGAGCCCTAACCATGGAAAGCTACTGTGGTGACAGGGAAGATCTAAACACAAACTTGGAAGAGGACAACCATGTCAAAATGCCTACATGTGAAGCATCAAAGGGGAATAGGAATTGGTCTAAAGCCAAAAAAAAGTCCTCTTGGAAGAGCTCAAAAAGGATTTTAAAAATCAAGTAAGAGAGGTAAAAGAAAAATTGGGAAAAGAAATGAGAGTTATGCTACAGAATTATGAAAAAAAGAGTCAACAGTTTGGAAAAGAGAGCACAAAATATGATTGAAGAAAACAACTCCTAAAAAATAGAATTGGCCAAATGGAAAAGGAGGTACAAAAGCTAAATGAAGAAAATAATTCCTTAAAAATTAGAATTGGATGAGTAGAAGCTAATGACTCTATGAGATATGAAGAATCAGTCAAAACCAAAAGAATGAAAAAAACAGAAGAAAATATAAATTACGACATTGACAACTGAACTGGAAGATAGATCCAGGAGATACAATTTAAGAATTACTGGACTACCTGAAAGCCATGATCAAAAAAAGAGCCTGGACAGCATCTTTCAAGAAATTATCTGCCCTGATATCCTAGAACCAAAGGGTAAAATAGTCATTGAAAGAATTCACCAATCACACTTCCTGAAAGAGATCCTAAAATGAAGATGTATTGTAGCCAAATTCCAGAACTATCAATTCAAGAAGCAAATACTGCAAGCAGACAGAAAGAAACAATTCAAATATCAAGAAGCCATTGTCAAGATTATAGAGGATTTAGCAATTTCTACATTAAAGGATTAGAGGACTTGAAATATGATATTCTGGAAGGCAAAGAACCTTGGATTACAATCACGAATCAACTACCCAGTAAAACTGAGCATAATCTTCTAGGATAAAAAATGAATATTCAATGAAATAGGTGACTTTTGAACTTTCCTGATGACAATTTGACCTTCAAATGCAGGACTCAAGAGAAGCATAGAAAGGTTAACAGGAAAGAAAAAAAAAAACCATGGTATTCAATAAGGTTAAACTGTTTATATCCCTTGATGGGAAGATAATACTTGCAACTCTTAAGAAATGTAAATCTATTAGGGCAGTTAGAAGGAGTATACTTAGAGGGTGTGGGTATAAGAGGACTTTGATGTGATAATAAAAAAAAATTATTAAGGAATGAAAAAAAGGATTTTACTGGGAGAAGAGGAAACAGGGAGGCAGAATAGAGTAAATTATATCACCTGAAGAGGCATGAAAGACCTATTACAGTAGAGAGAAAGAAGGGAGAGGGGTGAGCATTGTTTGAACCTTACTCATCACATTTAGCTCAAAGAGAGAATAACATACACACTCAGTTGAGTAAAGAAATCTGTTTTACCCTATAGGGAAGTGGGAGGGGAATGGTAGAAGGGGGAGGTAATAGAGGGAAATACACAGTAATCATAACTATAAATGTGAATGGGAAACTCTCCCATAAAACAGAAGTGGATAGCAGAGTAGATTAAAAAAACCAGAATCCTACAATATGTTGTTTACAAGAAAGCAGAGAGACACACATGGAATAAAGGTAAAAGGCTGGAACAGAATATATTTTGCTTCAGCTGAAGTAAAAAAAAAAAAAAGCAGGTGTAGTAATCCGGATCTCAGACAAAGCAAAAACAAAAATAGATCTAATTAAAAGACACAAGGAAGGAAACTACATCTTGCTAAAAGGTACCATAGACAATGAAGTAATATCAATACTAAACATAGATGCACCAAGTGGTATAGCATCCATATTCTTAGAGAAGTTAAGTGAGTTACAGGAAGAAACAGACAGCAAAACTACACTACTTAGGGACCCTCTCAGAACTAGATAAATCTAACCACAAAATAAACAAGAAAGAAGTTAAGGAGATAAATAGAATTTTAGAAAAGTTAGAGATGATACACCTTTGAAGAAAACTGAAACGAGATAGAAAGGAGTATACTTTTTTCTCAGTGGTACATGGTACCTACACAAAAATTGAACTTCTACTAGGGCATAAAGACCTCACATTCAAATGAAGAAAGGCAGAAATATTAAGTGTATCCTTTTCAAATAATGAAGAAATAAAAATTACATGTAATAAAGGGACATATAAAGATAGATTAAAAACTAATTGGAGGGTAGCTAGATGGTGCAGTGGATAGAGCACCAGTCCTAGTAGTCAGGAGGACTAGAGTTCAAATCTGACCTCAGACATGACACTTACTAGCTGTCACTTATCCTCAACTGCCTTGCCCCCCCAAAAAAATTATTTGGAAACTAAACAATCTAATCCTAAAGAATGAGTGAGTCAAATGACATATACAGTCCTAATTCCCAGACAAGGGGAAAATACAACACAGAAGGAAAACTATAGGTCAATATCATTAATAAATATTGACTCAAAAATTTTAAACAAAATTTTGTTAAACCAACTAGAAATTTGTTCAAGAAAACATTATGATCAAGTAGGATTTATACCAGGTATGCAAGGATGGTTTCACGTGAGAAAACAATTAATATAATTAATCATATTAAAATCCAAATGACATGATCATTGCAATACATGGAGAAAAAGCTTTGACAAAGTACAACACCCCTTTAAGCTACAAACCCTACTGTATAGACAAAGAGAAACCTTTTTTTTTTTAATATCATAGAAAGCATGTTCCTAAAACCAAAAACAAGCATCATATGCAATGGGAATACACTAAAACCTTTCCCAATAAACATGAGAGTGAAGCAAGGATGCCCACTCTCCCCTCTATTAAATGATACAGATTTGGAAATGCTAACAAAAGCAATAAGATAAGAAAAAGAAATTAAAGGCATAAAGATAGGTAAAGAGGAGATAAAACTATCTCTATTTGCTGATAATATGATGGTATATTTGAAAATCCTAGAAAACAAGCAGATACCAATTGAGACAACAGCTTCAAAATTGAAGGTTACAATCTTCAAAAATCAATATGATTTTTACACATTATTAACAAAACACAAAAGCAATCATAGAAAATATTCCAAATAGCTACAAAATCAATAAAATATCTGGTGATTAACCACCCAAAGCAAACAAAAGACTTGTGTAGATTTGATTACAAAGTAAAGAAATAAAGAACTTAAATAGTTTGGAGGGATATTTACTTTTCATGGCCAGGTCATCACACATAATAAAAATAACAATACTGTCAAAACTAAGGTATACTTTTAATATCATGCCAATCAAATTACCAAAGGGATACTTAATAAAACTTGATAAAATAATATTCATTTGGAAAAAAAAGATTTATAATATCAGGTGAAATTATGAAATAAGAACAAAGGAGGCACTTCCAGACCTCAAACTATATTATAAAGTAGTAGTCATCAAAACTATTTGGTAGGAAGAGGATTCTGGGAAGGTGGCAGAGTAGGTCAGAAAATTCCAAGCTCTTAAGATTTTCCTCCACAAAAGTTAAAAATAGCACGTTAGGGTGAACAAAGTATGGGGAGAGATAAACAAGAACAGGGGCATAACCAGGGTCCTCCCGAGGACAACTTGAAAAGATCAGCAAGAAAAATCCCAGGACCAGGTTTGGTCCCTGTGAAGAATCAACACTTCTCCAGGCTAGGTTCTGTTTTAACCGCTAGCCTCTTAAATAACAAAGCAAGCCCTGAGATTAGTTGGTTTGAGAGGCTGTCTCAGCCCCTGCCACCAAAACTTTTACCCCTGGTATAGTGAGGGGACTTGGACGTTTGAGGGCGTGAAGATGGGGGAACCCCTGCTGACCAAGAACGCCAGACCCAGCTGAGCAGCTGAGAGCAGCTGGCGGCGGGGCGGAGCCTGAAGGAACCACCATACACTCCCAGTAAGTGCAGAAGCAGTGGGGCGGAAAGTCCCTGACTGTGGGTACTTACAGGAGGCTGGAGGTTTGGCTTTCCTTTCAGGCTAAAGCGAAGAACTGAAGATCTGGGACAAGAGGCACCATTCCCCATACCCGAGGGTTAGAGAAAACTACAAATAACTAAGATATCACCACCAAAAAAAAAAAAAAAATGCACAGGCAAAGGAAAAACAATCCAACTATAGAAACCTATTATGGGAATAGAGATGACCAGGGTTCATCTTCATCTTCAGAGGAGGAAATTGAAGTAAAGAAACCCCCAAAGAGTAATGCTAAATGGTCACCTACCCAAAAAGAATTTACAGAAGACCTTAAAAAATACTAAAAATCAAATGACAGAGATGGAGGAAAAACTAAAAAAGAAAATAAGAATAATCCAAGAAAAACAGGAAGGGTATGAAAAGAAGGTCAACCAATTAGAAAAGGAGATTCAGAATCTTAAGGAAGAAAATGACACCTTGAAAATCAGAACTGGGCAAAGTGAAGTCAGTGAAATTATAATAGATCAGGAAATGATTAAACAAAATATGAATAATGAAGAAATAGAAGAGAAAGTGAAACATATTATAAGAAAAACAATGGATTTGGATAATCAAGAAGAGAAAATATAAAAATAATTGGACTAACTGAAAGTAACGATCAAAAAAAGAATTGATACAATAATACAAGATATAATTAAAGAAAATTATCCTGAAGCATTAGAACAAGAGGGGAAAGTAGAAATAGAAAAAATCCATCCATCATCACTTAAAAGAGATCCTATGAGGAAAACTCATAGGAATATCATAGTCAAATTCTGAAATCCCCAGCTCAAGGAAAAATTATTAACAGCATCAAGATTAAAACAATTTAAATAAGATGGTGCTACAATTAGAATTACATAAGACCTAGAAGCAGAAACATTAAAAAGGACCACAGGTCTTGGAACATAACATATAGAGTGCAAAAGGACTGGGGCTCTAGCCAAAAAGTTAACTATAATTTTGAACAACAACAAAAAGTAAACATTTGATAAACTTTCAGATTTTCAAGACTTTGTTAAAAAAAAAACCTGAACTTATTAGACAATTAAACATACAAGAACCAATATAAATATAGGTACATAACAAAGACTCATTATAAGGGAACCATAAGGACAGACTTTACTTTCTATGTATGTAAAATGTAAAATTTATGTCTAAGATTCTTATTAATAATTGGGTAGTTCATAAGAAAGATTGGGGACAACCTGGGCATGATATTAATTTAGAAAGTAAAACCATTTAATAACAGTTTAAAAGGGGTGATCATTTTATACATATGATGTACAAGAGGAAGAACTGATACATAGGAATTAGATGGGGGAGGAGGGCTTGTAGTTCTGGTAACCTACTTTCATGGGGAATGAGTGTAAGAGGAAACAATACAAATATATTTAGAAGAGTATAGAAGTCTAAATTCAGAAGTAATAAAATGGTAGGGGCATGGTGGGGGGAGAGGACAAGGGAAGGATCTTTAGAGGGGAGGGTGAGAGAATAGGTAAATAGGGGTATAGAAGGGTGTTTAGATTTATGGGAATGGGAGGATAAGGGAGGGATCCTTGGAATGGGATAGGCAAGTCATAGGAGGGCAAGATCATGGTTAAAATAAAGTAGAGGAGGCAGGAGGCATGGAAACAAGAGACATGCATATACATAAAAACAAAGATCAGGAGTAGAATAGTTTTGGGAATGTATATGTCTATATATGTATGTATATATGTATATGTGTATGTATATATCTATAGCTATGGAAAACATATCTAAACTTCATTGTGGCCTTCTGGGGTCTTGGGGGGAAGGGGAAAAAAGAACAAAGTAAAAAAGTGCACAGCAGAGACCCAAAGAAAACTCACAAGGAAGCAAAGATGGACAATTCTCAACACAAATATTATTTATCATGTAGGCTTTCTTGAAATGAAAATGTATTGTTACATATTTTGAATCCTCTCATGTTCTGCTATGCACATGATATGCTTCTATTTCTTTATAACTTTGTATTTAAGCTCCAATATTTAAGTTCGTGATATGTTTTTGTTTCTTTTTTTTTATTCTCTATTTGTGTTCTGGCGTTTGAGTCTAAAATAAAATTTTGAAAAAAATACATTTGGTACTGGTTAAAAAATAGAGAGTTAGATCAACAAAGCAGAATACACAAGGGAAATCGGAAACAATGAAATTCAGTAATCCAGTGTTTGATAAAGTGGAAAACAGAAATTACCTGAGGAGAAAATCTTGATAAAAACTGCTAGGAAAATGAGAAAGCAGAAATTAGTCTAAGATCAACACCTTACACTGTATTCCACAACAAATTTTGACCTTAATATTAAATATCATTTTTTTTAAAGAGAAAAAGATTATATACATCTCATCTATGGATAGGAGATGTATTCTTAACTAAACAAGAGGTAGACATAATTACAAAAGATAAATTAGATAACTTCTATTACATAAACCTTAATAGTCTAGGATAAGAAAGGAAGTGGTCAAAAGGGAAAAAATATTTTTGTATCAAATTTCTAACCAAGATTTATAAACTATATATAGGGAGACAAAGATATAGAAATAAAACTAGTAGATAAGTGATCAAAGGGTATGAATTGTTCTCAAAAGAAAGACTGAAAAATAATCACAACCACTTGAAAGAATGACCCAAATAACTAATAAGAAAAATGCAAATCAAAACTACTGCAAGGCTTTACCTCACTTCCTGAAAATTGGCAAAAATTATGAAAAGGCAATAATAAATGTTGGAGGACTTGTGGAATGACAAGCATACTAATGCAATGTTGGAGCTGTAAAATAGTTGTTTATCCTTCATTTCTGAAGAGGACCACTGACATCAGGGGTGAGGTCTTGACTCATGCATGAATTGGATTTAAGTAAGGCAGAGTTGCACAAAGTAAAACAGCCTCACTTTTTCTCCCAGTCATCAAAGTCTCACGGTAAAACAAAAGTCAAGACAGCTGGTAATTTCCTAGAAAGACACCTTGGGGTCTTTTATGTCTGACCAAGCTGCTCCACAGCAGCTGCTTCAGTGGTCTTCATGGTTATTGGAACAAATTGTTCTCACCCACCCATTCCACCAGAGGAAGTCTTCCCATGCTTGGAGTAGACACTCCCCTAACTCATCAATGTTGGCTACTCTCAAGCTGGTTTGGCCTAAATACCAATATGGTTTACTGGGGTGTGGTTGATGGGTATTCTATAGCTTCTTGGAGTCACAGGTGAGAGTTGAGTGCTACAGCTTTAGTTCCAAGGGTCTGTCTGTAAGTTTTCAGCACTTATGAGATGATGTGATCCAGGGAGAGGTGTGGTCACTGCTCTCCTGATCTGCATTGTGGATCCCCTGCTTGCTTATGACTGCAAGGGTTAGTGCTCCCCTCCCTTCTGAAACTACAAGCCAGAACTGGGTAATAATGTATAATGGAGTTTCCAAATGGTTCCTGATCCTGCGCCCAGTAGTCATACAGGTATCCCCTGTAATTCTTACCAGGTGCCTAATCCATCTCTAGGTGGTGAGGGCTTCTGGAACTCCTGCTGCTGTTATGCCACCACCTCCAAGATCCATGGCAGGTGTTTTGGACATGTGCTCTCTGGCAGCCCCCACCCAATGCCAAAGACCTGTCTTTACAACCTTCTAAGTTATCCTGAGCAGGAAATCTCATCCCAACCTTTTGTGGTTATACCATTCCAGAATTTTCTTTGATTCACTATTTTAAAGTTGTTCGGGGGGGGCCCTTGCAGTCATAAGCAAGCAGGGGATCCACAATGCAGATCAGGAG